>NW_010360145.1:27327-33265 GCF_000414095.1 Morus notabilis | reverse complement strand
TTAGTTAACAATATCACATATATATACATATGAACATGTCTCTTGCTACACCTACACAAAATAATTAAATTATCAAATAATTGTTATACAAAATATACTAGAATGATTGTTAAAACTTAATATAGGACATATTTATGAAAAACAAAAAAAAAACAATACATACACAAAATGTAAGTTTTAAAGTTTTTATATGATTTGCTACTAAACACAACTTTTGGTAGCAAAAAATGCCTTTTTGTCACCAAAATAAGATTTTGGTAGCAACTTTTGGACGGCAATGAAATCAAGAACAGAACCATCCTTGTTTAAGATTTAACAATGTTATAGGTGCATCTTTGATCTAATTTATATATATATATAATGGTTTATATATATATTTACATTAGTTGTTGTAATAGGTGAGAAAGGTGGACATGCTCGAAGGTAGCAAAAAATATAAGAACAAAATATAAATATTAATGTTTTATATGATTTGCTACCAAACACAACTTTTGGTAACAAAAAATGCCTTTTTATCACCAAAATAAGAATTTGGTAGCAGAATCATGTTTTCTGCTACCAAAATTTGGTAGCAAAAAATTATGTTTTTTGGTAGCAAAAACTTGATTTTTTGCTACTAAAATTTGATAGCAACAAATTATGCTTTTGGTAGCAAAAACTTAATTTTTCACTACCAAATTTTGGTGGCAGAAAACATGATTCTGCTACCAAGAATTGTTATATGTTTTGCTACCAAAAATAATTTGGTAGCAAATACCTCGGGCAGGAAAAAAATTTACTTCCCGCCAACTTTTTGTTACCAAAACATTTTGGTAGCAAAAAAGTCATATTTTGCTACCAAATTTTTGGTAGCAAAATCTTATGTTTTTGTTACCAAATATTATTTTGGTAGCAAAAAGCTCTTGGCGGGAACCAAAATTCTTTTCCCGCCATGTTATTTGTTACCAAATTATATTTGGTAGCGGATTGTGTTATTTTTGCTACCAAATTTGGTAACTAAAGCCTTGATACTTTCAGCTACCAAAGTTTGGTAGCAAAAAGTGTGTTTTCTGCTACCAAAAATATTTTGGTAGCAAAAGGGTTGGTCTCTTAAAGTCACTATTCTTGTAGTGACCGATTAACTCGCAATTAACAGACAGTAATTTGGAGCAAAAAAAGTAACAAACAGTAATTAACAGGATTAAGAAAAGCACAACAAACAGAAAGAACAAATTGCATCTTAAATTAATAAACTGATTTGACTACCATCTTTCTGTCCCACCTAACCTAAGTCATGTTATTAATCTTTTGAATATTGGAGAAAAACAATCCACTAATATGGATATAAACTTGAAAACTATGAAATTATGATTAATCATATATCTACCCTACCAAAGTCATGTTAACGATCTATGTCGTGAACGAGATTAAGAAGAAACATGTGAGACCGGATCAATGGTCCCACCTCGCGAATTGAAGAGCGAGGCCCACAAGAAAAGTTCAGCCATCGATTTACCAAAAGGATTGGATGGATGGTGCCCTAGCACAGATCGGATCGCACATATTGCCCGAGAGTACGAATTTACCATTTTTGTAGTAGAGATATCACCTTTTACCCACCTCAAGAAGGAATGTCCATTTTAGGAATAAGCATCGACAAGTGTGCAAAACTACCCTAAAAGGTAGTTGTGCAATTATTCGAGGGATGGTATCCAGTATACTAAAATCCCGTTCTTTTCGCATATTCGAGTTTAGAATTCGAGTTTTACTACAGTAAAAAGTTTTGAGAAACAGTAACATCTAACTTTTTTACTACAGTCTAAAACTCTCACACAACATCACATCTTAACTCGAATTAAAAACTCGAATTAGCGAACCGAACGGGCCCTAAATATCTTGTTGCCTATTATACCAGTAGAGACTTCTCTTATTGTGTTGGGTCGGGGACGTGAAAACACCAAGAAATTAGGCTTCATTCTACTTTTGAAAATAGATAATTGGTTTGTACTACTTTTGTTTTTTTCTTCTAATCTTTGATGCACACCATTTTTATGGGTGATAATGTTCATATTACCCTTAATTTTAACAAATAAATTGTTCATTTCTCTTTGGTTTTTATTTACTCTCTATCTCCTATTTAGGGTTCTTAAAAGCCAAACAACAACAAAAATTGATTACAACGACAACAATGGCAGTGGCATTGAGAAACGATTGGATCACATAACTACTATTTTCCTTCTAAGATGACTCCCACCCGTTCAATTTTTTATTATAGGGTTTTTTTTTTTTAAAGAGTCTCACCAGAAAAGCAGTTTTTTTTAAAAGTCTCACCATAAATTTTTTTTTAAAAAAGTGATATTTTTCCTTTAACCAAGAAGAAAAATAGTAGTTATGTGATTGATCCTGAAGCGTACACCATTAGGCACTGATCCCTTTTTTTATTTATAAAAAAATAAACTAAAATAAAAGAATAAATAAAGCTGTGAAAGAGCTGTCTTTAGTAGAAAAAAAAAAATCTATAACAATTGTGTTATGGTTATTTTTCCGGTTGCGTTAATATGTTCAGGTTAAATGAACACATTTTAGAGTAGAATAGAATAACTAAAAAAGCTCTATATGATGGCCACCGAAGAAAAGAAACAAAAAAAAAAAAAAAAGGAACTAAAAGCTCTATATGATGGCTTTTAAGAGTGGTATCATTGAGATAAACATGGGGCGAAGTCAAAAACAATGGGGTGAGCGGTATTTGGGTTAGTCCCCAGTTTTGAGAGAGAAATTAAGAGGTCTTTTGTGGAAGAAATGCAGGGTTTAGGAAAAACATGAAAATACTTTGGATAAAACGATGGATACGTCTCATGTCCCCATGAATTCTCTCTCCGCGTCAAATCAGTTTATGCTATAATTATTTTGTTCACTGTACTACAGGTCACCACCAACTGTATAAAATCGCTATTTACACGAAAAATGTTAACATTATTATTATTTTTATTTTTTTTATCATTATTTATATTTATTGTTTGATACATAATTTCTATTAACATGATATACTATTACTTAATCAGATAGTAAGGTTTTTGTGTCAAAAAATAAATACAGAGAATAACAAAAATAATGATATGAAGATTAACAATAATATTTCTCTCGTATATATAGAAGAGGAAAAATAACTCTCATGACAATAATAACCTTTAAGGCCCATTTGGTAACGTTTTTAAAATGATTTTATTTTTAATATAAAAGTAAAAATAAGATTATTTTAAAAATTATTTTAGCACTGATTTTAAAATTGTGTTTGATTGATTTTTTAAGAAATTATTTTGAGTATAATAAAAAAATGACATCATGTTTCGTTATAATTATTAATTAATATATTATAACATTATTGATAAGTACTAAAAATGAAAATAATAAAGAAAAAATAATTTTTAACCGATTTCTAATTCCTTCACAAAAACTATTCTCAATGTTTTTTGTTTTCGTTTTTATTTTCAAAATATTTATTAAAAAAAACACGATTTGCATACCGTTTTTATTTTCGTGTCTTAAAAAACGTGAAAAAATATTTTTAAAAACAATCTAAAATTAAATCCAAACACACCCTTAACTTTTTAGTCAAGGTATAGTTTCCCAAAGCAAAAACTAAAATGATTAAGATCTTTGACTCCAAAAATTAATATGTGAAATATTCATGTATCATTCCAGGTTAACATATGTATTCGAGTGAAACATTCGTATAGCTTCTCTCTTTAGAGACTTTCGTTTTCACGGTTAAAGCTTACGGAATAGTAAATTTTACCAAATTGGATAATATATATAGGTTCGAGATTCATGACTTGCCTAATTACAGCAACGTTATTGTAGTTGCCATAAAAAATAACGTTTAAGTTATTATGTGACATTGATATTTTTTTTATGTGGCATATTGATAATAACATGAGGTTATGATAATTGTGATGCGTAACAGTGAAAATAATTACTTCATTGTGAAGATGTATTTGTGCTTAACGTGATTTCGTAAAAATAAAGGGAAAAGCTTATAGCATCAAAATTGTTTGAGCATTTAATTTTTTATGTACCACTAGATTATCCTTCAAAAAAAATAACAATATGAGATTATATAATTAATATGGTCATAATCGATCTAACAACTTTGATTGCTTTACAGTAAATAGTTAGTGAGACAAACCCAGAAAAGTGTGTGTAGGTGCATGCGCGCGTGCTATTTCAGTACTCTATTATTTATCTATTGGCTTTAGTTCTTTAATATGGATCAGACTGTCATAACGAATTGAGTAGTTAAGAAAAAAAAAATTATAGCAATTAATGAGCATATATAGCCATATAAAAAAAAATGACTTCATCAATTGTAATTAAAATATGTACTTATTTTCATAATTTTTTCATTAACCACCAATGATTTAAAAATGTAACCATTGATTTAAAAATGTAACCACTGATAGCAAATTAAGCCGGTAAACACTTTCTTCTTCTTCTTCTTTAACGTAGAAGAAAAAAAGAAACAAAGAAAAGAAAAGAAAAAAACGCGTTCTTCTTATGGCTTTTTTTGGGGACAGTTTCTTCGTCTGTTAAATTACACCATGTGTTATTAATTGCAAGAATGATCTTAGAATCACTATAAAAAAAATAAAAAATAAAAAATAAAATAAAATAAAAGAAAAGAAAAGAAAGGAATGATCTGGTGAAAAGGAGCCTTGGCAATACAAAGTGCTACGAGGAAATTTTAATATCGTGCAACGTACGCATCATCTTTATCTTAATGGTCGAAGTGTCACAGCCCACATGATACGTTCATGTATATCCCAGCTATCCAAATTAAAGGTATACAAAAATTCAATCCTATTGCCAAAAAAGAACACATGCTTCTTCTAAATGATCACCTCCTCCTTGAAGGAAAAAAAAAATCAATCAATCACCCGCTCTTATCCAATAATCAATAATGGCATTCTTTATTGTGAAACTAAAAAAAAAACTTCCGCCGGTAGAACCCCCACTTTTAATCGTTAGATTAATTTCTCAACAATCAGATCTGTAACAGGAGTAATTTTGTGTGGGCTGCTGTAAATTTTTAATGTGGACATACACAGATTCGACCGTTGAAAATTTAATCCAACGGTTAAAAGTGGAGGTTCTACATGTGTTTTTTTTTTTTTTTGGTTTCACTGTAGAGATTGCCTTCTTTAATTAATTCAAGGGTTAAAGATTTAAATAAAATACTTAAAAAAAACACTTCTCTCTCTATTGTTTTCTCTCCTGCTGGATTGGTTGCAAAGAGCCAGAGTCCGGCGTCGCCGCTTGGCTAGCCTTTGGATTCCCAGCCCTATAGATGATCAAGCTTTTGGCTTCATGGCGACCAAATGGGTGGTGATGTCGGTGTCATGGTGGATGGATTGTGTTTCGATTAGACAGAATGGAAGGACTATCAGACAATCAACCACTTGTTGTGTGTGCATAAGAGTTATGGTGGTTTTATAACCTTAGGTTTCGACCCCCTTATCATAGTGGTGGTGGAGAAGGGAGTCGTACGTGGAAGAGCATTCGGCAGCGGCAGCAATGGTGTTGCGGTGGCTTTCACTAGCACGAAGTACGGGGGCAACTATGGTGGGGTCTGCGTATAGGTTTGGTGTTAGCGTTTATGCCCTTAGGAATAAATGTAACAATATTCTTTGAGATATTTTGCCTATTAATAAAGATTTGTTTATTTTATATATCTATGAATTGTCCTCTTTATGTTCATAATAGTTGAATGTATGATAAGCAAACTGAAAGTCTGAGACTGTCATTCTAAATCTTTAGGTCATGCCTGTAATGTGAAGAACATGCGGAAGGCAAGAATCTAAAGATGATAGTCTAAATCTTATGATCCACAATCGAGGGAATAAAGTTGGGCGCTTTATTCATGTTAAGATTGTTATGTTGTCTACTTCCTAACGGAGACGGC
>NW_010360145.1:0-26253 GCF_000414095.1 Morus notabilis | reverse complement strand
CTGGATGCGATTAGAACTTTGGGAAACCTAATTGTTACGAAAGTATGACTTCTTAAACACTATAAATAGCCTATTAAGTCACATTACTCATTAGATCACTTGAGAGACTTTTTGGAGGCTATTGATAAAAGATTCCTGAGAGGAAAAATTGTTTAATTCTCAAAAATAATTTTTTTTTTCTTTGGCTCTCTTGTGATTGGAAGGAGATCAAGAATACCTAGAGGAGATTAAACGACGTGTGCCCACCCGCACACTGATTGTGGAAACGAGAATAGCAAAGAAGACTAGTTGGTTGAGGCTCTTCCGGTTGCTGTTTGGAACGCTTAGATCTGTCAGACGTGTAGTTTCCTGAAATCTCAAAAGGTATGTTTTAGATCTTTAGTATTTATGTTATATAGCATCATGAACATGTTCTTGTTTGGCTTTGACGTTGATTAAAATTTTTAAATTCCGTTGCGCACTCGATGCCATCTATTTTCCAACATTTGGTTGTTAGAAAAACGGCAACGAGTTGCACAAGAATTTTAAAAATTTTATTGTCTACCAAAACTACGTATAACATGTTCATGATGTTATATAACATAAGTACCAAATATCTAAATCAAACTTTTGATTCAGGAAACTGCATGTTTGACAGAAAACTGCTACAATCGCAATAACGCCTGAAAGAGCCTCAACCAATCGGTCTTCTTTGCTATTCTTGTTTCTACGACTGAAGTGCGATTAGGCACACGTCACTCAATCTCTCTTTAGTATCTTAAACTCCTTCCAACCACAAGAGAGCTAAAAAGAAAAATTGATCTTGAGAATTAATCAATTTTTCCTCTCAAGAACCCTTACCAATAGCCCTTAAAAAGTTTATCAAGTGATCTAATGAATAATGGGACTTACTAGGCTATTTATTGAATTTAGGAAGTCATATTCCTGCAACAATTAGGTTAAGCCAAAATTATGTAACAATTCGTTTTGAGTCGGTGTGCCACGTTAGTAGTACTAACCAGTTGACCGGTACTAGTGCCTTCATAAATCCACCAGTCGACTGGTGCACACACATAAACTGTGTTTAAGTTATGTTTCTTGATCGGCCTCCAACACTGATCTACTGGTACTTACCTGATTTCCTGTTTTCTCAGTTTATTTAATATGAGAAACTTACATAGAGCCTCAGTTTTAATTTAAAACAGTCATGTAATACCTTTCCCATATTAAATAAAACCAAAAATAATAATTCAACCAACCCATCTTGAATTTATTTAACAATTAATTCTATCAATAAATTACTCATAAATTAAGCACCGATCTCATACTTGACTTTGAACCTTTAGCGAAAATAACATAACTTATCAATATGTAGGAAATAGCTGTATCGTTGCAGGAAAGTATATGAGCTAGCAAATATACCTTATGGACATATATAGATCGAGCTCCTATAATCATGACAGTACTTGTTCACTGACAAGTTCATTACATGATTATAAACTCTAGTACTATTCCACTAAAGCCTAGAGCTGTACTCTTGATCTACATAATATATTTACAAAGCTCCAATTAGCTGTCATCCATGACTTGTTATATTAGTGTATCATCCCCTTAGGATATCTATAATCGACTTGAGGTCAAGTTCCGTTTTACCTTCCCGATTATATTTATCTTATGTTTCATTATCGCTCCATCAGAAAATCCAAATAGTAAACAATTCGATAATAAAGTAGTCTAATGGACGAGCGCTCGTATTTTCCAATCCACGGATAATGTTATAAAAGGATACCGTTAACTCTTTTTAGAAGCTATGGTTTCCTTCTCTATGAATAATAAATCTACGCATACAATAGTCATATCTCCAACGTACTGGTATGCGTATCTTTACATGATATCAAGATGCCACCATCTGGTACATCAAAAGACACAAGTCAAGCATGCAAGTTTATTATTAATTTTAAGATTAAGATGATCGCATATAATTTATCAAAAATGAATTGTTTTATTTAAACAGAATTATTAGTTAAAATAATTCAACTTTTGATCAATCCAATATAGATTCTACCACTAGAAAATATATCAATGTCTCTACCCACGGAGTCCCCCTCCGACGTTAGAGACAAGCCGTCTCCATTAGCAAGTATGTTAGATTTGAAATGTTTTCAAAGTGTAGAAGCGTGGTAGTGCGGATCATGTATAACAAAAAAAATTTTCACAAAACTTTTTTAATACGCTACAGATTATATTAATTTATGCAATAATAAATTAATCTCATTAATTTATAAGAATAGATACATTGCTAACAATTAGGAAGATAACTTGAGGTCTCTGGCCAACGAACGTTCTTAGAATACCTAAGCCTTCCTCGGCTACTCCTTGATATCGTAAGACGATGGGTGTGGGCTCAAGGTATAAACTACGGGAATGATCATTCGCTAATTTTGTATTCTTTCACTATCAACACATGTATGTGAAAGAATTGGGAAAATTGGAAGAACTATTCTTCTCTTTTTCTCTCTTAGGGAATTTGGCCAAGACAGAGAAATTTTTAGGAGAAATATCTACCTTTCCAATTTATGTTGTCTCCTATTTATAGAACATTAGGAGAAGCATTTCCTTGTACACAAAGCAAATAGGAAATTGGTAACTACTATATTTTAATCTCATTAAAATACAGTTTCCCTTTTTCTTTTGGAAACAAGTTTTCCTTTCCCTTTTGATTTAGGAAACAAACTTTCTTTCCCTCTTTGCTTATAGGGGCCGGCCACATCAAGGAAGGACGGAGAAAAATTCTTACTTTCTCAAGTTTCTAATTTTAGCTCAAATTCAATTCTAAATAAAGTAACACCTTACTTTCCTTTTTGAATTTAATTTAAAAACTTGTCGAATAAGTAAACTGAATTACTTAGAGAGCAAGCAATTAAATCTTAGTGAGATTTTTCTCAGTATCACATGCCCCCTGTGGTCCCACCACAGTGTGTGAAAAAATAATTAAATAATCACATTATTTAATATATAATTAATTCTCAATTAATTATTCGCCTGTGAAATAAAATCTCGATAATTCATCTTGTCTTGCAAGTAATACAAGGATGACGAGGTGGGTGGGGGGCTTATGGACCTATAATTCTAAGAGCTAGGTAAAATCCATTAACCTCTCTAATTAGATCTTTATCCTTGGGTACAATTTATTCTCTAATGAATAGTATATTCATAAAAAACATTCATGAACACGAGCTCGTTACTTATTTAAGTATCGAATCAACCCTCAAGAGAATTATTTATTAGCTTCTACAAAGAAGAAGAAATGGATTACATCATGTATATTAGCATTTTCAGTTATCCATTTCATCATGTTCCCAAGGTACAAGGAATATGATTTACGATCTCGAAATCTGTACCGCAAAAGTCAAAGAATACAAATCTATAAATAGGAATCTACTAACAACTCAGGATTAAGATCGATCTATATATGACCATTGGTAGACTCTAATTTGATTTTCTATGCTTAACGAAAATTATTAGAAAATCAAATTGTGTCTGTGTCCCAGTTCTACACAATATCATTATGCATAATACACTCATTCAATATCCCAATATATTAATGATGCGGAAAATACCATTTCATTCTTAATGAGAATGACATGTATTAGTAATTTTTTAATTGAAGATTCTGAAACTTTAATTAAATTTATTACGAATATCGTTTTGATTATAATCCTTAAATATTATCCTCTCATATTAACACTTATATACAATATTTAAGGTTACATAAATAATCGCGGAATTTTCTATGATATTCATAAAGTATTCAATAATACAAGCACATAAATAATGAACAAACTATTTTATTAATCAAATAATAAAATATCCTTATTACATCTCATTCTTTAAGGACACCTTTCCCAGCAATCTCCCACTTGTACTAAAGCAGGTGTGACATGCCCCTAATCCCAAAGCTTTCAAGATGTCTATCAAAGATGTTTTGCGGTAATGTCTTCGTGAATGAGTCTGCAAGGTTGCTCGCCGATGCGATCTTCAAAACCGCTACATCGCCTCTCTCAACTATGTCACATACAAGGTGATATTTTCTCTCTAAATGCTTCGCACTCTTATGACTTCTTGGTTCTTTAAATTTAGCCACTGCTCCATTATTATCACAGTATAGTTTAATCAGTTGATTCAGGTCCGGAACAACTTCCAGATAAGTCAAGAACTTACGGAGCCAGGTAGCTTCCTTTACGGCTTCACAAGCTGCAACATATTCAGCTTCCATAGTAGAGTCAATAACACACTTTTACTTAACACTTCTCCATAACACAGCTCCTCCGTTAAGAGTGAACAGAGATCCGGATGTCGACTGTCGACCATCCATATCTGATTGGAAATCAGAATTGTGTATCTGGTGAGAGATAGATCTTTTCCAGAATAAACAAGCATATAGTTTCTCAGTCTCTGAAGATACTTGAGAATGCATTTCACCACAACCCAATGATCCAATCCTGGGTTGGACTGATAACGACTGACTATTCCCACTGAGTGGTAGATATCAGGCCTAGTACACGTCATGGTGTACATGAGGCTCCCAACAACAGATACATATGGATATCTTCTCATGTCCTCTTTCTCATGAGGAGTTTTAGGACATTACTCCTTAGAAAGATGAATACCATGCCTAGAAGGCAAATTCCCTTTCTTAGAGTTCTGCATCGAAAATCTGACAAGTACTTTGTCAATGTATGATGTCTGAGACAACGCCAACAGCCTTTTCTTTCCATCTTGAATAAGCTTGATCCCAAGAGCGTAGCTTGCCTCCCCCAAATCTTTCAGTGGAATTAGTTAGCTAACCATTCCTTTACGTTGCTCATAAATTCTACATCATTCTCAATGAGTGGAATATTATTCACGTAAAGAACTAGGAAGACCACTTTCTTATCCATTATGTACTTATAGACACGTGGCTCATCTTGGTTTTGATCAAATCCATAAGACTTTACAGCCTCATCAAACCGGATGTTTCATGATCTTGAAGCCTACTTCAAACCATAAATGGATCTTTGTTGCTTCAAACCATAAATGGATCTCTGTAGCTTGTAAACTTTTTGCTCTTGGCCTTCTGCCACGAAATCCTCTGGCTGGTCCATATAGATGGCCTCCTCAAGATAGCCATTCAGAAAAGCCGTCTTGACATCCATCTGCCATATCTTCTAAGTGAAATATGCTACTATGGATAGGAGTATCCAAATGGATTTAAGCATAGCTACTGGTGAGAAAGTTTTCTCAAACTCAACTCCTTCTTTTTGGGGATAACCCTTAGCCACCAGCCTAGCTTTGCTTTTTCTCTTGAAGATCCACTTGCATCCGATGGGTTTTACCCCTTCAGGTAGATTAACAAGTTGCCAGACTGAGTTAGAGTACATGGACTCCATCTCGAGTTTCATAGCGTCTTGCTATTTTTCCTTGTCAACATCTACCATCGTAGCCTTATAGGTCGATGGATCTTCTTTACTGTCATCAACAGTGACGATCTCTGCTTTCCTAGTATACCGATAAGGCAATCTAATTACCTTCCCACTACGATGGGGTACCACGGGTGCTTGACTAGGAACAGTGGCATGTTCTTTGTTGGCTTCGACAACTCTTGTCAGTTGTGGTCTGATCTGATCGGAAAGTAATTCTTCTATAACAACTTTGCTTCTGGGCTTGAAATCTATCATATAGTCATGCTCCAGAAATGTGGCATTTGTTGACACAAACACTTTTTGATCTTGAGGGCTGTTGAATAGTCATCCTCTTGTCCCATGTGGATAACCCACAAGTAAACAAACTTCTAAATGGGGCTCCAGCTTCCCAGCCTTAGCCTTTAGCACTTATGTCGAACACCCCCATATGTGAAGGTGCCTCATAGTAGGTTTACGACCGTTACACAACTCTAGGGGTGTTTTAGGTATAGACTTAGATGGAACTAGGTTCAGAATGTACACAATCGTCTTCAGGGCATAACCCCAAAATGAAGTAGGCAGTGAAGCATAACTTAACATGGATCTCACCATGTCTAGCAAAGTCTGATTTTCTCCTTTCTGCAACGCCATTCTGCTATGACGTTTCAGGAACGATAAGCAGCGAGAGTATACTGTTCTCAGTAAAGTAGTCTGTAAATTATGTATCCAAAGATTCACATCCTCGATCCGATCGGAATACTTTGACTAGTTTATCTAATTGTTTTCCTACTTCAACATGGAATTCTTTAAACTTTCTAAAAGTTTCATATTTCCTTTACATTAGGTCAATATAACCATACATTGAATAATCATCCATAAAAGTGACGAAATATTCATAACCTCCTCGTGCTTTGACGTTTAAAGGTCCACATACATCCGAATGTATGGGTTGTTTTGCTCTTTCACCTTTAGCTGATAAAGGTCTTTTGGTCATTTTACCTTACAGATAGGCAGCTCACAAACTTTTAGCTTACATAAAGGACCATCATTTACTAGCCTTTCAATCCAGTTTAGGTTAATGTGACCAAGTCTAAGATGCCATAGGTATATGTTGTTTTCATGAGAAATCTTTTGCCTCTTATTCTTAGGTTTGGCAACCTTGAACATTTCAATACTTAGCAATGTGTTAGGCATTAGTTTTATACTATATAAACCACCATCCTGATGTCCAGAAAAAATATTTAAATTATTTCTAAAAATATGAACCAATTCATTATCAAAAGAAACTTTAAATAATTGTTCAAATAAACTGGAAACATAAATCAAATTCATGTGAATGTCTGGAATATAATAAACATTATTCAAAACTAAATATTTATTATTTCTAAAATGAAGTCTCACTTCACCCACTGCTTTCGCCGAGACCCTCACACCATTGCCACCTCTGAGCATGTACTCCCCATCGACAAGCTCTTGATATGAACTAAGGCTCTGTAAAGAAAAACAAACATGATTAGTCGCTGCCGAATCAACTATCCAGGATGACGTATCGTCCTCTACAAAACATGTTTCCAGAACTAGCAAATCATATTTACCTTGTTCTTTCTTCTTCTTGATCTCCTCGAGATACCTTTTACAGTTTCTCTTCCAGTAGCCCTCTTGATAGCAGTGGAAACAATTTCCCTTGGGCTTCTGGTTGGAGTCCTTGTTGTTTTTCTTCACTTTCTTGTTCTTAGCCTTTGGCTTAGCCTTCCCCTAATTTCTCAACTTCTTCTTCTTGTTCTTGGAAGAACTCTCTACAACGGCAAGATTTGCCTCTCCAGTCTTGCCATTACTATTTGTAGACTCGAAGTTTTGTAACTCATTTAGCAGTTCTGTTAAGTTAAAGTGCATTCTGTTCATAACATAGTTGTTGTTAAACTATTGGAACTGTGGGGTTAGGCTTTCCATGATAATGCCGACCTGGGTAGCTTCATCGATGACTGCGCCATTAACCTCAGCCTTATGAAGGTGTTCGATCATGTTCAAAACATGGACACGCACTAAAGAACCATTCTTCATCTTTTCATGCGTGAAGGCTCTAACAACATCCAACCGACCCTTATTAGATGGCTTCCCGAATATGTTATCCAGCGACTGCATTATCTCATAAGCAGTGTCCATCTCCTTGTGCTTCCTGCGAAGGACATCGCTCATTACAGCCAATAGGTAAGACTTAGCCTTGTTGTTGACCTTGATCCAGTGATCATAGGCTTTCCTTGGTGCTTTCTGCTCAGGTTCAAGAGGACATTCCTCCGTCAGGACAAATTTATAATCATCACATATTAGCAACCAGTTCATGTTACTTTTCTATCTTTTATAGTTGTCTCCATTCAGTTTATAAGCCGTAAGTAACGTGACAATAGGATTTGACTACTTGCTGGAATAGAAAGTAAATTCAATTTCAATTTTATGTGCATGAATATCATAAGCAAATTTTATGGCATGATTAAATGTGATGAAAAATCATGGTTTAATATTATATGCCAACGATAATCCAATTTACCACAAATATGGTGCCACCGTAGAGTAGGTCAATATATTCACAAATTAAATCGAGACTTTCTCAATTAATAAGAATATCAAAATATATCATATTTTTAACCTTTATTAATTATAGTTATTCTTGTCAAAATATAATTAACACTTTAATTATATTTTATGAGTGTAACCCACCGTTTCGGATCCAACTGACTTAACTCTGGAGTGTCACCGTAGGGTAGGTCAAACTGGAAATACATCTTTGAATCCTATCGCTAGGAAGTCAACCTTGATATTGATCTAAAATGGACACTCTCCGGACGGAGGATGAAATCAAAGCTGTCGCGAAACGCCATCCTGGATCTCATGGTGTTGAACTAACGGTGGAGACCATTAGGTCGTATTGCCATACATCCCTCCCCACTCCATATTTTGAAAAAAAAAATTTCTTTAAAAATCATCTCATGGTTTTCAAACTTGAATAAAATAAACATTTTATTTTATTGAATATATGAAATTCTAAATTTAACTCTTAAATTTGATATCACATAATTGCATTATTTTACAAATCAACATTGCAATAAAATCAATTTAATCTTATTAAATCTATTTTAGCGTATAATCCTTATTTTATTTTCCAAAACTCTTTTAACAAAATAAAATAAATAATAATATGCGCATGTATGCATGACATGTAATTAAACATATGAGTAGACACACTTAATCTATATGGCATGTTATATGCATGGACATATAATATATATTCATCGCATGAAATATAAAATAAGCAATCGACTATTGAGAAAAATTTGACTGGGTTCCATGGATAATTAAATTACAACCTAATCGAAATAAATAATAGAATTAAAATTACAATAATTTACATCCGTTACATTAACGGGTCTCGAAATTAATTCTTTTGTCTTCTAATCCATCAACTTTGGGTCCAGGCTCTGTTTCTCCTCCATCCAAACTCTTTTGGATCAAATTGAAAGCCAAACAGGGTTTTGAAACCCTCAAGCCCATAAGTTCCCGCTTTAGCTCACAATGGGACGGCCACAGTTTCTAGCGCGTAATGGCGCGCTAGTAGGGCACGCAGGCAGGGCGCGGGGCATGCTGGCAAGGTGCGCTGGGGCGCGGTAGAGCACGCTTGTGGGAGCAGCTTGGTCCCTGTGGCGACCAATGCAAATATTTGAATAAAATACAACAAAAATCCTATACCCGAAAGTTTACAAAATTTCTAATCGGATTGGAAAAATTGTAAATGAATAAACCGATCCATGGAATCATAAAATTAATGATCATATCCATCACCCATACATTCATTAAACATGAATAAATATAAACATCCATAAGAAATGTAAGTGTCTACCCATCACACTCGTACAAATTAAATATCACATATTTAATAAAGATTGATTATCACATAATCAATGCATAAATTAATATAGTCTATAGACCGCTCTGATACCAATTGTTAGATTTAAAACATTTTCAAAGTACGGAAGCGTGGCAGTGTGGATAATGTATACCAAAAACAATTTCACAAAACTTTTTGAATACGCTATAGATTATATTAATATATGTAATAATAAATTAATCGCATTAATTTATAAGAATAGATACCTTGCTAACGATTAGGAAGATAACTTGAGGTCTTTGGCCAACGAACGTTCCATGCTCCAAAGCTTTCTTAGAATACCTAAGCCATCCTCGTCTACTCCTTGATATCACAAGATGACGAATGTGGGCTCAAGGTATAAACTATGGGAACGATCACTTGCTAATTTTGTATTCTTTCACTATCAACACATGTATGTGAAAGAATTGGGAAAATTGGAAGAACTACTCTTCTCTTTTTCTCTCTTAGGGAATTCGGCCAAGACAGAGAAATTTTTAGGAGAAAAATCTACCTCTCCAATTCCTATTGTCTCCTATTTATAGAACATTAGGAGAAGCCTTTGCTTGTAGACAAAGAAAATAGGAAATTAGTAACTACTATATTTTAATCACATAAAAATACAGTTTCCCTTTTTCTTTTAGAAATAAGCTTTCCTTTCCCATTTTATTTAGGAAACAAACTTTCCTTCCCTCTTTGCTTATAGGGACCGGCCATATCAAGGAAGGAGAGAGAAAAATTCTTGCTTTGTTTAGTTTCCAATTTTAGCTCAAATTCAATTCCAAATAATGTTACACCTTACTTTCCTTTTTGAATTTACTTTGAAAACTTGTCGAACAAGTAAACCGAATTACTTAGAGAGCAAGCAATTAAATCCCAGTTAGATTTTTGTTAGTGTCACATGCCCCATGTGGTCCCACCACAGTGTGTGACAAAATAATTAAATAATTCTCAATTAATTATTCACAAGTGAAATAAAATCCTGATAATTCATCTTGCCTTGCAGGATGACGGGAGACTTATGGACTTATAATTCTGAGCTCTAATAAATTTAATAATTAATTAAACTCTTTAATGAAATTATTAATTCCATTAATTCCAAAAGTTACTCCACTAACAACTTGAAATTGCACTCTCAAAATAATAGACATATGGGACTTCTAAGAACTTGAAGTGTCCATTTGATATAGTCACTACATATAGATCGATCCTCCATAAATAATTCATAATTAGAGTTAAGTAAAATCCGCTAACCTCTCTAATTACATCTTTATCCTTGAGTATCATTGATTCTCTAATGAATAGTATATTCATAAAACACATTCATGAATACGAGCTCGTTACTTATTTAAGTACTGAATCAACCCTCAAGAGAATTATTTATTTACCTCTTCAAAGAAGAAGGAATGGATTCCATCTTGTATATTAGCATTCTCAGCTACCTATTTCATCATATTCCCAAGATACAAGGAATAAGATTTACGATCTCAAAATTCGTACCGAGTAAGTCAAGGAACACAAATCCATAAATAGGAGTCTACTAACAACTCAGGATTATGATAATTCTATATATGATCATCGATAGACTCAAATTTGATTTTCTATGCTTAACGAAAATTATTAAAAAATCAAATTGTGTCTGTGTCCCAGTTCTATATGATCTCATTATGCATAATACATTTATTCAATATCCATCTATATTAATGACGCTGATAACACCATTCCATTCTCAATGGGAATGACATGTATTAGTAATTTTTTAATTGAAGATTTTGAAACTTTAATTAAATTCATTATGAATATCGTTTTGATTATTATCCTTAAATATTATCCTCTCGTATAGAACACTTATATACAATATTTAAGTTTACATAAATAATCACGAAATTTTCTATGATATTCATAAAGTATTCAATAATACGTGCACATAAATAATGAATAAATTATTTTATTAATCAAATAATAAAATATCCTTATTACATCTCATGCTTTAAGGAAACTTTTCCCAACAAAGTTGACATAGCAATTTTAACATGAATAAAGAGCCTAATTTTATTATCTCAAATGCGGATCATATATTTAGACTATCATTTTTAGATTCATGTTCTCTATGTTCTTTATATTACATGCACGATCTAAAGACTTAAAATAATAGTCTCAGACTTCTAATTTACTTATCATATATTCAACATATATGAACGTAAGAGGATATTACATAAATATATAAACTAAGTAAACTTAATTGATATCAAAATGTTATAAGAGCGTTGTTACATTTATTCTTAAGGGCATAAATTCTAACACGGGTTCCCCTGGTGCAGCAAATGTTTTAGCCTTCCTTGTTCCTGTTTTTGCATCCAGTGATGGTATTGCTTGGTGTTTACGTATCCTTACAGCACTATTTTTCATGACTTCTTTGGTCCCATTGCTCGCCTCGTTGCCAGTGGTTTTTTTGGTGTTGCCGGGGTTTTTCTCCGTCTTGTGGTAGTTGTTTGTGTAAAATAAACAGGATGTTATTTCCGCTATAGAGGTGTTGTTTCTTGTTTTGAGATTTTTTTCCTCTAAAATAACAAAGGTATCTCCTCACTCTCACTACAACAAAAAGGGTTATTAGCAATGACATCATTAGCGACGGCATTTGTCGTTGCTAAAATTATAGTATTAGCGATGACATCTCGTCGCTTAAAATAAAAAAAAAATTTTGAATGACATGTCGTCGCATTAAATATTTGCAACAATATGTCGTTGCACAAAATTTATATAATTACGACGACATGTCGACGCTAAAATGGAATGGAATATTCACGATGGCATGTCATCGCTAATACCCATTGGCGCCATATCCAATATGGCGCCAGTTTGTACATTTTTTTGCGAAGACATATCATCGCAAATAGTAATGGTCACAGCTGGCGGTGACGTGGCCAAAAAAGGGCAGGAAATTTGGCGCTTTCCCGTGAATAGGTTCCAGATATTTCTTTATTTTTTGTGACGACAATGCAAAAAGTCGTCGCAAAAAATGGATCCAAAAAATTCTTTTCAAAATGACTTTTTACGACGACATGTGTCGTCAGAAAAAATGGTTCCAGAAAATTCTATAAATGACGATTATTTTTTACGACGACAGGTGTCATTGCAAATACTGGGGATTTAATTTTTTCCCAAAAAAAGGCGGAAACTTTGGCGGTTTCCTCAAAATTATTTACGACGACATTGTTAAATTGTCGTTGCAAAAAAAGAATCAAGGTATATTCCTCAAGAATATTGTCTAAAATATTAATGAGGTGAAGAAGAATGTCGTCATTTTAACATGAATTGTGACGACTATTTAATGTTTTTTGCGATGACATTATGTCGTCGCAAAAAATGACCTGTATAACCACGATCACAGAACTCCTTCCACCATTTTTCCCAGTGAGGCTCTTGGTTTTCTCTCATTCTCTCCATCCAAAACCTCCAAAAACACTGAAAATAGCTTAGTATTATCGTTCTCTCCTCAAATCTTTCATTTGCGGAGAAAAAAAGTCAAAAAATGCAGATTTTTCATCTCCCTCTCACCTCCCACTTTTCCGGCCAGACTCGCCATTTTCCGGCCGCCGGCGTCCTCTTTTCTTACTGCCTTTCTGTTCTCCAACCCCCGTTATTTGTGAGTTTGGATTTTGTGAGTTAA
Source organism: Morus notabilis (assembly GCF_000414095.1). Taxonomy (NCBI): domain Eukaryota; kingdom Viridiplantae; phylum Streptophyta; class Magnoliopsida; order Rosales; family Moraceae; genus Morus; species Morus notabilis. Next base: position 13,244 of record NW_010360145.1, on the reverse strand, counting down.
TATTTTGGTATTTTATTAATTGATTTTGGTATTTTGTTAATGGATTTTGGTATTTTTGTTATGGTTTATAATTTTATTTTAGAATTTAGATATAGTTTGTGATTTTAAATTTAGAATTGTGAATTTTAAATTAGAATTGAAACTGAAATATGTGATAATTAGATTAAAATTTGTATAAAATTTGTTTAATGATGATTATGTGATAATTAAAAAATTAGATAAAAATTTTAATTAAGATTATATTAATAGTAAAATAATTAAATAAACTAATGTTAAATACTTATTATAAAATAATTTGTGTTAATTTTTATAAAATTTGATAAAATTTTATAAATTCTTCGTAGTGGAGATGCCTATGGACAAGAGTTGGATACAATTAAGAAATCAGTTGTCTAATGAGTACTGGGATGGTTTGTGTGCTTTTATTGGGGTTAGAAAAAATTATGCAAATTCACTCAGGGGTACTAGTTGTCCATGTATGAAGTGTAGAAATCATGAGATGCATCCACCCGAAACAGTGAAAGTGCACATACATCGATGGGGTTTTGATACAAGTTACACCACATGTATACCATGGTGAAGTACATCCTATTGCTGCAGTTGTTAGTGAATCAGTTGACGAGATGTTTACAGTGCTAAATGATATGGCTGGGATTAGTGATGATCATGAGACAATGGGTGAGCAGAAACAGTTATAAAAGATACATATTATGATGAATTTAGAGATCTCTTATCCGAGCTACAAGTCAGATTGTATCCGGGTTACACTAAGTATTCATCGTTGAATTTTTTAGTGAAACTAATGCATCTAAAAGTGTTGTACAAGTGGCCTAATAAATGCATGGATGAAATGTTGAAGCTACTGAGAGACGCACTTCCTAAAGGGAACAAGTTACCTACATGGCATTACGAGGTGAAGAAGTTATTGAGTAAACTGGGTCTGAGCTATGAGGCAATTCATGTGTGTAAGTATGACTGCGCTTTATTTTGAAAGCAGAATGTTGCTTTGCAGTCTTGTCCAGTATGTAGTACAAGTCGTTGCAAGAGCAAAAAGGGAAAAAAATTCCATGGAAAGTACTCTGATATTTCCCTTTGAAGGATCGGTTGAAGCGTCTATATGCTTCCCGGCACACTGCTAAGGAAATGACATGGCACGTGCGGGGGCGTTCGAGGGATGAAGACTTAATGCGTCATCTAGTTGATGGTACAGAGTGGAAAGATTTTGATGAAAAACATCCACAATTTACACGTGAACCGAGAAATATTCGATTAGGGTTAGCTACTGTGGTTTCAACCCATTCGGGAATATGAGTCTATCATACAGTATGTGGCCTGTTATTATGACTGCATATAATTTACCCCCGTGGCTACGTATGAAGGACCCATATAAGATGTTGATGCTTTTGATTGCTGGTCGCAATGCTCCTGGGAAAGATATTGATGTGTTTTTAAGGCCCCTTATAGATGAGATAAAGGAGTTATGGGATGAAGGGATTGTTGTTCGTGATGCTGCTACGAATACGTCGTTTCGGATGCGGGCTATGTTGCTGATGACAGTTAAGGACTTTCCTGCGCGCAGTAGTTTATCTAGTTGGAGTGGTCAAGGGTACTTCGCGTGTCCCAATTACAATGATGCAACTTCATCAAAGCGAATAACCAGTAAAATTTGCTTTGTTGGGCATAGACAATGGCTTCCTATGAGTCATAGGATGAGGAGTAACAAAAAGTTTGATGGTAAGTTTGATCGACGACCTCCCTCGCCTCAGAAATTCGTTAAGAAAATATTAACTCAATTAAAAATGGTGGAAACTCGATTGCCAAGTAAACATGAAAAATTTGGCAGTAAGAATCGAAAGAGATAGTCGACATAGTTTAATTGGACAAAGAAAAGTATCTTTTGGGAGTTGCCTTACTAGACCTCATTGTCGCTACGTCATAACTTAGATGTCATGCATATCGAGAAGAATGTGTGTGATAGTTTGTTTGGCACAATTCTAAATATTGATGAAAAAAAGTCAGGATACAAATAAGGCGATGATTGATTTACAAGATATGGGGGTGCGTAAGGAGTTGTATTTGTATAAAGATGGTGATCGTTGGATGAAACCACATACATCGTGCATATTGACTCCAGCAGATTGTAAAAAGTTTTGTGATTTCTTAAAGTCAGTATGGTTTCCTGATGAGTTTGCTTCAAATCTACAGAAAAACATGATCGATGGAAATAATAAACTTACTGGTTAAAATCACATGATTGTCATGTCATACCATAGCGATTATTGCCAACAGCAATTCGACCATTTATGAAGAAAGAAATTGTCGATGCAATCACCAAATTAAGCAACTTCTTCCAATTGATATGTTCTAGGACATTACGGAACACGCCAGACGCGACCGCACAATTAATTTCTCTTTCGTGTGGTTCAAGCTTCTCCGTTAAAAGCTACCCCCGCTGTGTGGTGAACAAAGTCAAGTTTCTGACATACAGTCGGGATATCAATTAAAATACCCAAAATAGTGGTATTTGTGTTCGTGGACCAAATAATCAGACATATTACAGAGTACTAGAAGAGATTTATGAATTATCATACATAAATGACAACTATGTTCTTCTGTTTAAATGTAAATGGTTCGGCACTCATCCAGGAAGAAATAGAGTTCAACGACACAAGAATAGAAGGAGCATCTTTGTCAAGGACTCTTGGTATGAACCATTTATACTGGCATCTCAAGAGGAACAAGTTTTTTATGTGGATGATTTATTCAACGGGCCGAACTAGAAAATTGTTGAACATTTTGGACATCAACATATTTAGGATATTCCATATATGAAAGCAGACGACATTATAGTAGTTCAAGATACTGAGTCTATGAATGTTGACTTAGTAGTGGAACTCCCCGAGATTGACACTTTGATGTGGAATCGGCCTGATATATCATCTAATGTTGTCTTGTCCGATGTTGATGCAATTTTAAAATACAAGTCTTCTGTTAGGGATGATGACTCCAATCTACTGGTCGATGATGATGATGAAGACTTAGTTGAAGAAGACATCGACGATTCTGAGGATGATAGTGACATAAATGAGGAAGGCGACAATCAAGACATTAACAGTGACGATGAATAGAAATTATGTACTGCGATTATTATTTTAATAATTCTAATTATTCATATAACATAAGATCTATGTAAATAAGATAATAACGTTTATGATGACTTCTTAACAGGCAATCATGTATAGCCCAGTCGCTACATGTGCTGGCTCTTCAGGGAGAGCGCAGCCTCCACCCGATCTTTATAGGTTGCCATCACACTGTGAGTCAGGTATGTTAGAACATAATTATAAATTTGTTAAATTAATTACATCAGTATATTATATGGTCACTAAATATATTTCATTCTACAACACCTGATGCCGCACTTCGACGACGTCGTAGAGGTCGAAGGAAGGCTAAGGATCACAAAATCACAGCCAGAGTGGCAAAGGAAGGAAAGATTACCCCCATGTTTGACGAACGTTAGGTCTGTGGTCGACAGGGGGCTGCAAAATGATATAAGGATTGGAAAAGTGACCTCCATGACTATTTCAAAGATCTTGGTGGTTCACAAAATGAGAGTGCAATTAGGGCCCACCCTCGTAAAAATCTCAGGAGTCCAGCTCACTGGGGCCGTTGCTGCGATAGATTCATGTCCAACAAGTTTCAGGTAATTGAATCTATTTTATATGTTATTTTTATAAAATATATAATAAAGCTTAATTTTACTAGCGCTGAATGTAATCATAAATAGAAAAAGTTGGGGATCAATAAACTTAATCGTAGCAACCAAAAGTGGTCGAGTTTTCATGGTCGGTTATCGTACTCCCAACATCGTGATAAGAAAGTAAGTATTTGTTAATAATTTATTCCATATAAATATTAATTTGATAATCGATTACACTATATTCATATACATTTAAACTACTATACAATCTACCATAGGGACTCAACAGCCGATGTCCGTCATCGATAACTAGGGGACATGCATCGTCGTGGGGATACTTAGGTTAATCTCCAAGCTGAGCAAACTTTTGTAAGTATACTCGTAAAGTTTAATTATATTTTTTTATTTAAATCGCATTATGTATTTAATTATTTTTCTTATAATATTTGTAGCATCGGATGAATAGAGAAAGAGAAACGCAGATCCAGACGCAGTCTGCTACTTCTGGATCCTCTGCAACAGGAACTGTTAACGAGGAGGATATTATGGAGCAGTTTCTTGGCACCCACAGAGGACACAAGACTGGAGTGTGTCGCACACTCCCACAAAAAGTTTATCGAGGGGATGCGTCGTCATCTGGCTCACGCTCGGCAAGATCTTCTACGACACGTTCTAACCCACACGTAGAAGAATACTTACAACGGACTTACCAGCAAAACCTTAAGATGTACGAGAGAGTTAGAATGATGCAGGATTTCATCAGTCAAATGCACCCCAACATGACTTTCCCAGCGGTTACTCTTCTTGAGCCGTATGTCCATCCAGATCATCTGCCTCTGAATCCTTCTGATGATAACAATGATAATTCTAGTGATACTGCTAATTTAGGAGATTAGAGTTTTATTAATATAACAATTTGTACTTCCGCACATTTCTACTATAATTACATTTTTATTTTATTAATTACTTTTTACCATAATAACTTTTATTTATATTTTTTATTATTGATTTCCTTTTATTTAATTTTTATATATATTTAATATCATGAATTATATTTATTATAATTATTAAAATGAGAAAAAAATAAATATAAAATTAAAATATTATTTGCGACGACAAATGTCGTCGCAACAAATATATGACACATCAGCTACCACTATGTTTTTGCAACGACTTAATTCGAAACATGTCGTCGCAAACACTTAATACTACGTCATCTTAACGAAGTACCCAACAAAATAATTGTAGTGACTCATTTACGACGATTGTCGTCGTAAATATAATTGCAACAACCAGTTGTCGTCGCAAAAATTGTTTTTACGACGAAACAATTGTAGCGACAGATTTGTGACGACAAGTGGTCACTAAAAAGATATTTGCCACGACTTTGTATTTTTTACAACGACTTTTTATCGTCCCTTATAGCCATTTTCTTGCAGTGTCTCTCCTTCTATCTAAACGTTGAATCCGAAATTAGCAACAGATTCTATGAACAAACAGATCTGAATTTAATTAATTTCCAATGATATAAACATGCTGTCGTTTTCCCTGAACGTCTAAAGTTTTTTTTTTCTTTTTTTTACTTTTTTTTTTTCCTTCCAAGTACAATGACTTTTCTTTTGGCCGCAAACAACGGACCTTGCTCAGAAACTGTCCCTATAAAAAGAGCCGTCTTCAAGATGGTGATAGCAAAGCAATATCAAGTAAAATTAAACTACCGGCGCTAGCTCTTTGACTAAATCATAAGCATTTGCTTTACACCAAAGGAAAATTGTCGGTCCATTTTTATGATATATATAGTTTGATAATCACATCTTTATCATAAGTCAAAACTTTATCATCAAGGGAAAAAAAAAATATTTCTATATATCTTTCATATGTTCAAGTTCAAAGACTTTTTTATTCAGAATTTTCAACGACGTATGGGTTGGTTTAATTACGTAATGCTATAATTAGTATAACCTAAACGTGAAATTTTAAAGAATTCGGTCGTCAAGCTTGTAAAATAATATTGTACATATATATAAAGACTTCATTAGAAGTCAAAATTTGCAATATTAACTTTTTTGGTTGTACTTTATATATATATATATATATGTGTGTGTGTGTGTGTGTGTGTTTGGCTTATGGTCATTGTTTAATCACAACCCAAAAGAAGCATGTCTACTTTTTATCACACTATATAGTACGTACTTGAAAGGGCAAATTCCAATTAGAAGTTGCTTAACTTTATTGAGACTTTTTTTTTCTTTTTTTTTTCTTTTTTGTTTTGCTGAAAGCTTAACTTTATTGATTAGTACTCTTGGTGATGGAATTTTCCTGTATGTAAGTATACAAATATAATTGTGACAATATTATTTTCATCCGCAATCACTGCCATACAGCTATGATGTGAAGCATCGTCTTGTCTTTTACCCTTTTTATTCTTTTTCTCTTAATTAGTACATGCATTTTTCTTCTTTGTTGTTACAGAACCAACTTGATTGTCATTTTCAGGTATACAAAAGGAGATTATTACTTCTCTATACATAAATATTGATAGAAACATAAACAAAAAAAAAATGTACTGGGACATGGTTAGAGGCTTGCACCATCGTTACTTTGAATTTTATTTTTGCTTTGTTTTGTGTTTTATATTGTAATAAAGGTGTAGCGATGTTGTTCTCACCATTTTTTACTTTTTATTTTATAATAACATAGGTGGTTTCCTCATCATTCGGTGTTGGTTATGTCTCCCACTCAGTTGAGTTGTTCACTGACGTTGTAGATTGTTTGTTCAAGTTAAAATCTTATCAATATCGTGATGTTGATGTCCACTCTGAGTAGAGGTTATTGTTTTGTCATTCCAGCGCTCGAAAGCTTATTTTGATGGGAGGAGTTTTTTTAAATAGAGCTTTAGGTGTGCTAGATCTTAGTGTGCTAAGGTTATCTCTCGTTCTTGGATCTCAGGTGTACGTCCATCTTTTTGTCAAGTCATTAGTCTTGTTTTGTGTTGTTTGTTTATCTGTTTCTATTTGAATACAAGTTTCTTTTTCAAAAAAAACAAAACAAATTAGGGTCACTCCATATTTTAGATGACATAATTTATACAATTATCGCTTGAATTAATATAGATACAAGCTGGAACTTAAATACTTTGTCAAGTGTTGACTGTATTAATTTTCCCTCCTTTTTTTAAATTTTTCTTTCTTCATCTTGCAGGAGATTGAATCTTGGCAAAAGCAGTGGACACCTTAACCATGTGAACAACTTAAACCAGATAATAGTCACCGTTTATGATGATTGCTGCCAGATATTACTCCATTTTCGGCATTTTTTCCCCTTAAGTCAATCATAAAATATAGTCATGTACATGTACCTGTGGCATCTAGTTGTATCCTTGAGGAAAAGTCTGGCGGGTCATAGGCAACGACAGTTGTAAGTAATTTTTTGATATATGGTAACACTGAAACAAGTTTAATTTAATGCTAGATTACATTTTATTTAGTGTTACATTAAAAGAGTGTTACACTTACGTATAAATGATGTTATAGTAGCACACGAAAAATGTTACAAGTTTTGGATGGATACGGCGGTCGGAACGGAGAATATTTCTCACATGCATGTATATATGTAACAATTAACAATTGGATGAGATACACATTGTACCTCTTAAAATCCTCAATGGATGTCCGACAAAAAATAAAATAAATTAAATAGTTTTGGGCATTACTTCTTGTGGGACAATATAATTCAATTAATCCACAGTGAGGTACTTTAGATACTTTCGTGACAAAATCCAACAAAACACTAACGAAAATAATATAATAACTTTCCTCTCTTTCTCTCTCTGTTTTTTTTTTTTTTTTTTTTTTTGACCAAAATAGTATTAAAATTTCTAACTATAAAGGCTAAACAGATGGAATCAATATCCTTCTCAACTCAATTCCCTTTCCTCATTTAGAACAGGAAACAGCGCAAGGCCACGTGAATTTCATAATAATTATTAGACGGTCGAAATGAAATGAAATAAAAAACTCATTAATAATATTTATAAAAACAAGCTAATTAATAAGCTAGGATGTACAAATTTGGTAGTTCAATCCAACTTAATTATCATCTTTACCATATAAAGATAAAAATAGTGGCCAAAGCCACACGGAAGGTAATACATTCCATTTATAGAATGGCCTGTTTCTTGTATCTTGATTTTGTTCTTTATTTTATTTTATTATTTTATTTATTATTTTTTGCAGCATTCACCGTCTCGTGTGTCACGTGTTTCTATGTTGGTGATCTTCTTTTTAATTCCCAAACAAACAAATCAGAACAAAATCTAGGCGGCCAATTAACATTGCAATTTCACGTTCCCTTTTTGCAATTTCTTATATAACTTGATGAAATTCTTAATGTTAGAAAAACACTCCAAATAACAACAAACATATGAAGGAAAATATTGGAATTAGAGAAATAAAACGAGTAAAACAACGATATAAACGATATTTAAAACGGAAATATACATTGAAGAATGAAATAGAACCGAGGCTTGTGTATCACACAGTGTCTTTAAAATAGATTCGCCTCTCATTGTCAGTGTTTGTGGATAGCCAGAGTCTGTGTCAAGGGTTAATGAGTAACTCCGATGCACGATGGAGTTTCTCCGGCGAATTTGAAGAATGCCCGAACTCTATCACGCTAGAAGCCTAGAACTCTGGAGAAACATAATATGAGAATGAGAGTGCTCGAAGAATTGTTTCTTCTTCGTGTGTCTGATCACTGAGAAGGAAGCCAATTTATAGACAGTCACATTTGAGCTGGAAATTAAAAAGAAAAATCGCAAAACTAAACCCGCGCAATTGTTTGAGATGCGCACGTGACAAAGCCTTTTTACATACTAGCTTACGCAGTAAAAAATGTGTAATCCTATATAAGCACCATGTAGCTTTAATTCCTTTCCCATTTGGGATAAGGAATAAAAAGAAAAATCGCAAAACTAAACCCGCGCAATTGTTTGAGATGCGCAGGTGACAAAGCCTTTTTACATACTAGCTTACACAGTAAAAAATGTGTAATCCTATATAAGCACCATGTAGCTTTAATTCCTTTCCCATTTGGGATAAGGATTTTTTCTCTTATTTCACATAAACTTTGTAACTCATTTACTCAAACACTATTTTAAGCATATAATATACATTTTCGAAGATCTAACAGAGGAGAACTCACATGGTTCATAAACCATCTTTTGCCAACACTAAACCTCCAAGTAATTTCCAATAGAATCCAATCCATACTCCATTTTCCTTAAATATTTTTTTTTTTTTTAAAAAAAAAAAAAAAAAAAAAAAAAAAAAAAAAAAACCAACATACATATACTTTGAAAGTGGTCTCATTTTTCTTGTGAATAAATTGAATAACGTTCAAGTAAAGGATATTTATATGTGCGTGTTTTAGATATATCACATATAACGCTTACATTATTGTATATACTAGGAGGTAGGAAAGTGACTGTTCTTTGAACAGTAATTTTCCAATTTACCCTTAATTCTTTCTGTTGAACAATTTTTTATATCATCTATGTCCTTTTGAGAATTTTTACTGTTTTACCCTCAATTTTATTTTGCTTATGTGTTCTTCTTCTGGGCATTTTGATCATTTGCTTCAGTCCTCTTTCTTTTATCGTTCCCAATGTCTGACCTTTACTATTCCTTTCCCTAGAGCTTTCATTGGTTGATGTTCCAGTTTAGTCATATTATGTACAAATTCTTTAATAATTTCATTGGCAGCCAAAATTTTTGTTAAGTCATAGTTGAGTTATTATTGATATATCTTAGTAGCGAGGAAAAAAAAAAAAAAAACCTGAACCAATTCTTTTACATACAATTGTTGTTTTTGGATGAAATTGTTTGTAATTGTCTTGGTATTCTTTATTGGTGATTATAGCGTATTTCTTTATAATTCATATGATGCATGAAATGTCTTCTATAAGTGATTTGGCTCTTCTTTATATATTTGTGGTGTTTTATTAAGTCATTCAGCAATTTCTAATTTTGAATTCATTGTCATTTGTATAATAACTTTTATTTTTTTTAACCACACAACTTATTACTATTTAACTGATTTGTATTTTGGGTTTTTTAACTTTATTTATTGACTTACTATCTAATTGTTTTGTTTTTCTAATTTGTATTTTGGGTTTTTTGAACTGTTTAAATACCTTTTCTATACAATTTTTTATTATGTATCATATTTTTGAACACTTTTTAAATATTTTTTCTATATTTGTTTTTCACAATATTAATTAAATTATTAAATATTCGCGCACGGATATTCCATTAGTTTTATACTATAGAAAGACAGAACATTTTACCAAATCTATCAGTTTCTGATCACAAAAGTGGCAGAAGGAAAAAGATAGAAAACACACCAACAACGTGATAATTGTTTATAATCAACGTCATCTGATAGATTAGCCAAAAATAAAAAATAAAAAAAATAATCAACTAGTGATATGCTTCCCTTATTACGCAATACACACACACACAAAAAAAACATATATATATATATACATATATATATATATATGCACCTCGATATTCTTGCCGCCACCGATAGATCCAACGGTACACAAGTTTTAATAATTAACTTGCATAACACATTTTTTTTTTGTTTACATTGAACAGGATTTTTCTTTGACATGTGCTTGAATATAGGAATACTATCCATTTAATTAGTGCACAAACTTAATTCTTCCTATTAAATTCATTTTCTTGAGCACTTTTTTACTCTATTACTTACCATAAACAATCAAAATCTAATTTCTGTTTGACAACTAACATGGAGCCAACTCGTATTATGATAACGTTTATAGATATGGTATGTACAATTGCACAATTCAAGTCATAACTTGAGTTGTGTATATGAGAAAAAAAATACTATAATAAAAAAGTTAAATTTAAACTTTTGTTATTGTAACAATATGACTTGAGTCGAGAAAATAGTGTATTTTGAGAATTTTGGTTTATTTTAACTCGCTAATGCATGGTTAATTAAGCAGGAAAAAAATGGAACTTCACCATGAAAATAATTAAGCGGTCCTACTACTACTACTAATAATCTCCTTACACATTTAATAAAATTTAGATCGTAAAGTTGAAATACAGGAAATTTAATATGATTAAAATAATGTATATAATTATATAGTACAAACTGTGACATAATTATCATACTTATTATCTCATTTTTGTTATTTTTATAATATTTTGAAAATTTTGTTACATTTAAATTTAAGGTATTTAATTTTTCCAGTATAATAATTTCAATAACATGTTGTCCATTGATCTAAACAATTTTACTTTGCTTACAACTATAGTCTTTAACAGTCAAATTTTATCAAGTTCTGATCGGATGATCACATTTCTTTAAAAAATATTTATATGGTCAAATAGGAAAGGGTTTAGAAACTGTTTTAGTAGGATACAGCTTTTTTATACGTACCATTGAATTCTTTGAAGAAAATTAAAAAGGAAAAACCTTTTTGGTTCCTTTCCTTTTTTTCTTTTTTCCTTTTTACTCTATTATAATTTCTACATGTTTTCATAAATCACGAGTGTAATCTACACCTTTATTTTGTTTTTTTTTTTTTTATAACCAAATAGAGTTGTAATCTAAACTTATGTAACGACCGAAAAGTACGTATATTATATAGAATTGTAACTTCACACATTTACTAAACGTAGGGGCTGTTCGGGGAGTTAGTTTTTGAGTGAAAAACTCAAAAAAATACAACTCGAGTTATAACTTTATTCAAGTTCATGTTCTTTTAAGTTTAAATTCGAGTTTGAACTCGAGTTTGGAACTAAAACTCGAGTGCAAGTTTTCCCTTTAACTCGAGTTCAGAAACTCGAACTCAAGTTAATAAACAGTATTTTTTCTATTCTTAAAAATGTTATAACTTTTTCGTTTTAATTCTGATTGAGATGATTTTTTTCTACGCATTGACAACGAAAAGACGAATAAAACTAGACTCATGTACCCTATTAAAATTTTTCATCAGCATTGAGTTTTTATTAAAATACTATCTAAAAATGAATTCAAGTTTTGACTTAAACACAAACTCAAAAAATATTTTTATCTCAAATCATAACTCAAATGTACACAACTAAACACAAACTCAAGTACAACTTCAACTCAAATTATAACTCAAACTCAATTTAAAATCTACACTCAAATTACCTAACTCAAAAACATCAAAAGAACAGGCCCATAATGTAGACGAGTGAAACCACCACTTTACCCCCAAGACATGACTTATTAACTGTAAATTAAAGTTGCTATAGCTAATAATTATCTTCTTAGACCAGAGACTAAAAAGTGAAAAGGCTTAATGAAATATTAGGAAACACCATCCTTTTAAAATTTTTTAATTAGCTAGGTAGATAATATATACTTACAAGCAAGGAAACCCAACATTTTTACTTTTCCTTTTATTAAAAAAAAAAAGTTCTCTCCTAACTTACTTTTGTTCATCACCCACCAACAGCGAAGAACCTAATTCACCTAATCACCTTGTTATCAGGGCAGTAAAAAATTAATGGCCACTAAGTCTCACAAGGAGGATTTATTGCGTACATTCTTAATTTCATACGCTTAGAAAAAAGCTTCCTAGCTACCTAAACCGTGTGTCATAAAGACAAGTTAATGTAGCAGGCAGTTTTAAACTTCTAATGAGTAATATATATCGCCCTAAGATATTATGGACCAGGAGTTAAAAAGTGACTTTATATAAGAGAAAATATTGTAATAAAAAAGTTGAATCTGAATTTTTATATAAAAAAAATATTGTAGTAAGAAGTTTAAATTGTGATTTAAATTATGAAATAAACGGAATTTATATAACTAGCTAGTGGTAGCCCCATATTAGATTCGTGATAGTTTATTAATAGATGGGTCAAATTATGCATTTTAGAAACGTCGGGATAGTTAGATCTCTAAAAGTGAATATTACGAAGCAAAATGAGTCAAGTGGGCATCATTGAGGATATTGGTGAAAATAATTATCTGTTTTTGTAGAACTAAGTAAAGTCCATTTCATTCTATTACTGTGCCCTGAATTTCTATTATAGATCAAGAGGATAAAGAACAAAAGCAAGCCAATGATTCCGTTTTAGTAAAAAATAAAGTTCCAAATTTTTATTAGGCATGTTTGGCAGAGGTTTTGTTTTTATTTTTAATCAGTAGAAGAAGATAAGTAAAAGTTGTGACTTTTTAACAAGTGTTTAGAACTAAAAAATTAATGGGTCAAAATGATTTTTAATTTTTTTAATAAGCAATGAAAGTATTGAAATTGAGTTTATAATATCTTAATTAAATTCTAGTATAAATTTTAAAGTTTATTGGGATGTGTTGTTTTTAGAAGTCATAATTTTTGACTTTCACTAGATACTCTTCTGAAAAGTCAAAACACTTTAACAAATTATCCAAATACTTCCGGAAACAATTTGTGGACCTGCGAAGCAAAAAACAGTTTTTAGAAAACTCTCCCAAACAAGCCCTATGTTTATAA
>NW_010360144.1:352-1571 GCF_000414095.1 Morus notabilis | reverse complement strand
TTAAATTGATTTTAGCGCATGGTTCTTATTTTATTTTATTTTTTTAAAAGCCTTTTATAATAAATAAAATAAATAATAATAAATTTGCGTGTATATATGGCATGTTATAAAACATATGAGTAGGCACATTATATCTATATGGCATGTTATATGCATGGACATATAATATATAATTATCAACATAAAATATAAATATATGCAATCGGCTATTGAGATGGATTTGACCGGGTCCCATGGAAATTATAAATCACAACCAAATCGAATAAATAAATAATTACAATAATTATTTTCTTCCGTTACATCAACGGATCTTCAATTGTTGAACTCTTCATTCTTTGGCTTCATTCTTCATTTTCGGGTCGGATTTCACTTTCTTCGGGGTCTGAAACTTTTCCGGGTCTGTCAGCACGCATTACGAGGATTTTGGAAACCCTCGGGTCCGTTCAGGGGCCCATTTGATCGCATCTGGGTCGCCAGCCGTGCGCACGCGCGGGGGATGGCCGCACGATGTGCGCGTGCTGGTCACGCGTGCTGCACGCATGCTGGCCGTGGTTTCTGGGCACTCGTCTGGGCAGCTTCAAACTTGATTTTCTGGGCTTCCTTTCGATTCAAAATCAAAAACCCTAATCCTACCCAAATCCTAGAATTACAATAATTCTAATCCCGAATAAAATTACAAATAATTTAAATTGAACGAATTTCATGCGATCCATGAAACCATATAATTAACGACCAAATCCATCATCCATACATTCATCAACATGAATTAAATATAAACATCCATAAATGCAAGTGCCTACCCATCACATACATACATAATTAAATATCACATATTTAATATATTAATTTTGATTATCAAATAATCGGAGTATAAATTAATATCGTCTATAGACCGCTCTGATACCAATTGTTGGTCTCCGAATCGAATCCGGATGCGGAAGCGTGGTGGGGAGGAGGCGGATCGTGTATAACAAAAATTTTCATAAAACCTTTGAGATACTGTATAGATTATATTAATTTATGCACGAATAAATTAATCTCATTAATTCATTTATTAAAAACTCAATTAAGAAAAATACCTAGAAGCCGACTCGGTTGATAACTTGAGTTCTTTAGCCTCGAATAATCCTTGCTCCAAAGCTTTGTGTTTAGAAAACCAATGTCTTCCACGTCAATTCCTAGAATCCACGAAGACGTGTGTGTGGGCACACATGAGACA
>NW_010360144.1:0-306 GCF_000414095.1 Morus notabilis | reverse complement strand
AATTTTTTGGAGAAAAATTTTTCCTTCTCTCTATTAGGGAATTTCGGCCACCTCTAAAATTAGGGCAAAAATTCATTCCGAAAATTGTCTCAAAAATTGTCACCACAAATTTTTTATTATTCTCTTATTTATAGAGTAGAAGTCAAACTTCTAGAACGAATCCAATCTCTATCTCCATAAAGCTTGTTAATTATCTCCTATTTGAATTTGAAACAAAAATTCTCTTTCCTTTTATCTTTCTTATGGCCGGCCAACCGTAAGGGGATTTTATCCCTGTGTAGGCACCAATATCAGATAGGGAAGGAA
>NW_010360143.1:0-967 GCF_000414095.1 Morus notabilis | reverse complement strand
CTAGAAGTTTGACTTCTACTCTATAAATAAGAGAATAGTAGAAAATTGTCGACGCAATTTTTGAGACAATTTTTGAAACAATTTTTGCCCTAATTCCAGTTATGGCCGAAATTCTCTTAGAGAGGAAAAAGGAAAAAAAAAATTCTAAAAAATTTCACACCGTGCATGCGTTGTTGTTTGTGGAAATTTGAGTGTTTATTGTAACCCGTTTTGTCTCATGTGTGCCCACACACACGTCTTCGTGGATTCTAAGAATTGACGTGGAAGACATTGGTTTTCTAAACACAAAGCTTTGGAGCAAGGATTGTTCGAGGTCAAAGAACTCAAGTTATCAACCGAGTCGGCTTCCAGGTATTTTTCTTAATCAGCCTCCAGGTATTTTTCCTAATTGAGTTCTTAATAAATGAATTAATGAGATTAATTTATTCATGCATAAATTAATATAATCTATAGAGTATCTCAAAGGTTTTATGAAAATTTTTGTTATACACGATCCCCCTCCCCCCACGCTTCCGCAGCCGAATTCGATTCGGAGACCAAGAGCGACTTGTCCTACAAGTATGCATCGATGTCAGATGTGACAGTACTTGCTTCGATATCAGGCCGATCAAATTATAAGTTTTATTAAATTTTATGAACAAGTTATTTTCTTATTGTTGCACTCATAATGTTTATAATTAATTTTTAACTTTCTTTCTATTAATATAATTAATTCACATTGATTAAATTCTTAAAATTAATAGGTTTTAATAAAATTTCGGCATCATAACAACATATTTTTCTTATTATCCAAAAATTCAAACCTGTAAATAAACTGCTTTTAAAAGATTTCAGTACACCATAACTGCAAGATGTGCCACCCATAACAATTATCAAAACTTTTAATTTAAATATAAATCAAATCATAATCTTAAAATTTTTCAACAATCTCAAAATTCATAATCTAAAATTCAATCTATAATCCAAA
>NW_010360142.1:349-572 GCF_000414095.1 Morus notabilis | reverse complement strand
AGAGAGCTTTGATATAACGGATTATGGGACCCGTTACGACATAAAAACTCGTCGTCATTCCCGTGCCAGTTGTAGATCGCGAAGAGAAATTCGATCTAATTGCTGATGGGCCCCGTTACGACACCAAAATTTGTCGCCCTTCCTGGGGAGGTTGTAGAGCGCGAAGAGAGCTTCGATCTAATGGCTGATGGGCCTCGTTTCAACACCAAACGTTGTCGCCATT
>NW_010360142.1:0-180 GCF_000414095.1 Morus notabilis | reverse complement strand
GTTGTAGAGCGCAAACAGAGATTAGATCTATCGGTTGATGGGCGCCGTTACACAACAAAAGTTTTGAGCGTTCCTTTGGCCATTGTAGATTGCGAAGAGAGCTTCAATCTAATGGCAAATGGGGCCCGCTACGAGACAAAAAATTGTCACGATTTCGTGGCGGTTGTAGAGGGTGAAGAG
>NW_010360141.1:67017-71568 GCF_000414095.1 Morus notabilis | reverse complement strand
ATATCATTATTACCGAATAAACTTAAATCATTTTTAAAAAGTTCTATTGATTTAGTATTTACAGTTACATTATCTAATGTTATGGCCATTACTCTATCCCTTAAACTATATTCATCAATGATAGATAAAATTGTATTATATATTAAATTAGCAGTATGTGATCCTATAACACATTTGAAACCTAATATTCTCTTATCTAAATCAAAACATTTAAAATAATGTCTGGTTACAGCTAAATAATATTTGTTGGCAACGGCGGACCAAATATCCGCCGTTAACGCAACGCAACCACTAGTAGAGTGTAAAAGGTTGATTAATGCTTCCCTTTCTTGTTTATGTAATTTTAATGCATCTTTCCTAATAGTAGTTCTTGAAAAAAAATTGTGCATTAGGATTATGTACAATTTTAATATAACGTTGGCAATTACTTTGTTTAGTAAAACTAAATAGTTGATCTAATGTGGCTACTAATCGTGCCATTTTCATACGATTGACTTGCGGATCGTATATCCACATCCTTAGACCGACGGTTTGACAGTCAAACGATAATTGTGTTTGGCGGAGATCGACTCCGCCTCCTTACTTTTGAAGACACTTTTCAAAGTGTCTTCTCAAGTGTGTAATACCGTGAATAGTGTTACCTTGTAATTTATCTAAACAATATTTACATTGAGTTATATATTTAACGTTACCGTTATTGTCGACCTCTTCGAATGTGTTGAAGTGCTCCCAAACTGTTGAGGTGCGCTTGCATTTCTTCTTAGAACTTGCAACACTTGCACTAGCACTTCCGCTTTGCCTCTCCTCCACGCACACCACCACTACGTCCATGACCTCTAGTATGTCCACCAGGGCTCGGATTTACAGTTTCCTCGGCAGCTCTTTCTGTTATTTGTGATTCCTGCGTTTGAAAAACATTAGTAGGAAATTTTTCTTCTTCGATGTTGAATTGGGCATCAATGGGAATATCACCACCATAACCAGAAAAAACCATTATGAAAAATAAGAGCAATTGAGAGCGCTTTGAGAGAGATTAAGAGAGATCAAGAGAGATTTAAGCGAAATTAAAAGAGATTTTAGAGAGATTAAGAGAGATCAGGAGAGATTTAAGCGAAATTAAAAGAAATTTTAGAGAGATTTGAGAGAGATTGAGAGAAATTAAGAGAGGATGAGAGGTTTGGGTGAGAAATTCGGTTTGTTGTTTCCCTAAAAAATTCGGTTCCAACGGTAAAAAAAATTTGGGTTGTCAGGTCGGGTTCGGGCAACGGTAATTAAAATAGCAGTTGGGGTTCAAAAATCATGTGGCGGTCGGGTCAGGCAAAAAAGAGCCGTTGGGTTCAAAATTCGAGTTAACGGCCACAAAAATTTGGGTAAAAGTCAGGTTACACAGAAAAATTCAAAAAAAAAACCGACAGACGACGATCTCGACTTCTCCACTGGCGGCGGGTTGCCGGGAATAGTTTTTCATCGGGCTGCCCGAGCCCGAGCCAGGAAAAATGGTCGGACAGGCGGCAATTAGTGCATGCCCGCCGAGCTCAAAAATTTTTAGGCTTCAGGCAGGCCCGCCGCCTGAAGTTCCACCACTAGATCGGCACGGTCTGTCACTGTTTAAAGCACGGTCTAGTCCATAAATATTGATGGGTTGGCATGGGCCGGCCCGACACGGCCCATAAAAAATCATGGATCAGGCTGGACTGGGCCAACCCGTCTAGGCCCATAATGGCCCAGCCCAGCCCAGCTCATCTGGGCCCATAATATTTTTATGTTTTTTTTTTTTTTTTAGTAATTTTGTAAACATCTTATGTATAATTATCTTTATTGTACTCTTTTTTCTTACCAAGGTTTTGTCCCACTGGATTTTCTTTAGAAAGATTTTTATTTAATGAGGTAATCGTAAATAAAATATCATTTTTCATATTTCCATTGACTATTCAAACTTATATATTTGTTAACTTGTTTAAAAATTCAAGAATAAAAAATAAAAATAAAAAAATTGAAAATTGCATGCGTAGATGGGCTGGCCCATCTAAATCCATGATGGGCCAATATGGGCCTTGAGTAGGCCAACTCATTCAAGGCCCATGGCACGGCTCATCCTGGTCCGCGGCATAACCCAGCCTAGCCCACGTAAAATTAGCCTGTAGTGCAAGTTGGGCCGAGGTCATTCTTATATGGGTCGGACCGGCCCGGCCCATAAAATTCGTGGACTGGCCCGGCCCGCGTGAACCTAAGAAAAACGGGCCGGGCCGGACTGGGCCGGCCCGTTCTTGCATCTCTAGTTTCCACATATTTTTTTGTACGTTTCAAGCAAAGCAATAACTCAGAATTTGACTTCAAAATGGTCTTTTTTACTGGGCAACTTCGAAATGGAGTTATGCTCGTAAATTTTAGATTTTAATAAGTTGGACACCGCTCAAGAATAGTATTTTTTTCATTTGCTCCCATAATTTTTAAAATTTTGGCGGCTTGGCTTTGAAGTTTTGATTTTGACAATTCATCCCTCTAACTTGCTATTTTTTTTTTTTTGTGGCAATGTGTCAGGTTTATCTTTTTAATTTTCCAACTCTCAATCCCTTTAATCTAGCGAAATATAATAGCAAACTTTGTAATGTAGAGTACATTACAATAATTTTACAAGTTAAAAAGATAAATTGTCAAAATTAAAAATTTAAAGAGCAAGCTATTAAAACTTTAAAACTTCAAGGGGTAGAAGTGCCCAAAACTCCTTCAACAGTTATAAATAAAGTCTTATAACAAGCTCTTTGAACTCTATATTATCATCTATCATCTATATTTATTTGTGTTTAAAAATGAGAATTAGTAGCATTAGAGGCATAATTTTAACCTCATAATGGTTAATGAAAATCGATTCTCAAATGATAGGTGAGAGAATTTTGATAGGTTATCCTTCACCATCATGCCACCACCATCAATGGTTATTATCTATCATCAATACATATAACATTGATTCAATTTTTTTTTCTTTTGAAAGGGAAAACTTGTATTAAACGGAAACGGATAAATAAACGGCACAATACAAGGTTAATGACTCAAAAGAGAAACAAACGTACACCTGAGGCCTAAGAACGAGAAATTACATCGGCACACTAAGAGGACTCTATTTGAAAAAACCTTTCCCATCAAAATAAGTTTCCAAGTGTTGGAGAGACAAAATACCAACCCCCACTCAAAGGGGACATTAGCATCACGACACGAACGATATTCTAACTTGACCAAACAATCCACACCGTCAGAGAAACACTCAACCGGGTGGGAGACATAACCAACACCAGACGGTGGGGGAAATCACCTCTGTTATTACAAAAAACAAAACAAAACAAAAGGTGGCGAGAACAACATCGCCACACCTTTATTACATTCTAAAACACAAAACAAAGCAAAATGAAAACCCGAAGCATCATAACAAAAGCCTCCAACAATGACGGAGTCGGCGAGAGGACCACAAGGGAAGGAAGAATACTTCGAGAGTTAAGCGGCAAAGCCGTCGGAAAGATACCATCAAATGGCAACGAATGATTCACCTTCGCCACCGTCGCCAACCTCCGGAGACGACACCACCCCTTCCAAAGGAAGCCCCACTGCCAGGATCGAACCTTCAAAAGGACCCAGCCACCCAACGTTGACGGTGCCAGAAAATGCCTCTCAAATGTTCTGTTTTCATTTTCCAAACGAAGCCTGATCTGCCATATTCAATCCACCCCACGACACACTGCTACCACCATTGAAAAGCCCTCGACAAGATGAGCTCGGGGACCCATTTTCATGGCCGGGAGCCTAGTGACGCGCCCGGAGGTGGTGCCGAAACTCCAGCCAACACTCAAGCTTCTTTTTTCTCTCTCTCTCGTTTCTCCCTGTCAAAACAGCTAGGGTTTCATGAAAAATCCAACATTGATTCAATTTTGAGTCCCTAAATTAAAGAATATGTTCTATTTTAGTCTCTGACTTTTAAAACTTTTCATAACGAATTGTTAATTTATGAAATTGTCCCAAACTAATCCTTGCATCTGTATAACCATTAAAATCTAGATGAAAAAAGACATGAGATCTATGGTTCATTAGAGGTTAATTTTGTAATTTGAAATGTTAGAGTATAACTATTAAGAAGAGAATTGAATCATTTTTCATTGAGATTTTAATAGCTGCATAAAAAAATAATGAAAAAAAACCTAATCTGGTATAACTTTAGTTCGGAGACTCATTCGAAAACGTTTTAAAAGTTAAGGTTCTTTTGGTTCACGCATTTAAGTTAATGATTTTGATTTATTGGCAGAAATTTTGTGAGATAATAAATTTTTGAGTTCAAATTCTTTTTAAAATAAAAAATATTATAGTAGAATTCAGATCGTGCGTTCAAATATAAGAACCAAACAGAGTCTTTTAATCATTTCATTTACAGTTGAACGTGACTTTGACTAATGTTGACTATATCAATAGAGTCTAACTTTGTCATACTTAGGGCTGTTCATAAACCCGAACAACCCACAAACTCAACCCACCCCGCCCCAACCCAAGCCGAAAAAAGCAACCCGC
>NW_010360141.1:60376-66848 GCF_000414095.1 Morus notabilis | reverse complement strand
CTAACATTAGGGTTCACAATCTCATTCTCGGTCTCCCCTCTCGTAAACCCCTTCTTCTTGCCTCTTCCTTTTCAGTTTTCCCTCTTCTTCCTCTCCTGTGAACCCCCTCATAACTCTCTCCTCATTGCTCAGTCCTCTCGGCCGCCGTCTTGCCCACTTTCTCCGGTGCTCTCTCGCCGGACTGATAAGGATGGTTGCTATTTCTATTTAATGATGAAGTTTGAATATTATATTGAACTTTTAAGTCTTTGATTTTTTGAATGTTGAAACCGACCACCCAACCCACCCCGCACCGCCCCAACCCAACCCGAACATCGTTGGGTTGTAAAATTTTTCTAACATCGTTGGGGCCAAATATGTGCAACCCGCACCCTTTGGGGCGGGGAAAAAAAAGTCATACCCCGCACCAACCCAACCCATGAACAGCCCTAGTCATACTTATATTTTCTTTGTTCGGCTCATGCTTAAACATCTTTTTTCTCCTTGAAAATTTAATTCCTGCATTTATAAAAGAGTCATTACTCTGATCGCTAACATTAGTAAAATTTAGGGAATTATTTGAAAAAAGAATGGCAAGTAATTCTAACCGTTAATAAAAGTAAAATTTTAGGGAATTTTGTGACTAACTCAGGGACTAAATTGTTGGAAATAATTTTTAAAGGATGAAAATTCCAAACGATAAGAAGTTTTAGGGGCACAAGAGCTAAAACATTATAATTCGGTCAAACTGAAAACGGAATATTTACCTTTTTATACATTGTGTTTGAATTTATTTAAAAACTGTACCTTTAATTTTTTTTATCTCATTAAATGTATACTTTTAAATTAGATATAATAATTAAATTTATACATTTCTACAACTAACCCTTGATTTTAACCTTTAAAATACCTAAAATACCCTTGAATAAAAAATAAAAAAAGAAAAAAAAACTAAAAAAAACCTTAAACTTACAGTTTTGACCTTAAAAATATACAAAATACCGTTGAAATAGATTTTTTGTGTTTTAAATTTTTATTACTTGTAATATTGAAAAGTTTTAGTTTTCTTTTCTCTTCTTTGTTAGGGATAATTTGGTTATTTTAAAGGTTAAAATCAATTATTAACCGAAATAAGTATAAATTTGTATATTAAATGTAACTTAAAGGTATACATTTGATGATATTAAAACTGTCATAGATTTTGAATAAACTTAAAACACATAATATAAAAATGTAAATATCTCAATTGAAAACATCTGTCAAGCTTTCTAGTCATTAGCACAACATAAGAAGCAAATATATGGTTTAGTAAAGGGGTTCAAATTAGGGTGGGTTTGAACCATATGGGTTTTGAACGTGGGTTCAAAGCTTTAGAAACTCCAGGAGATTTAAGTTTTAAAATCCTCTTATTTTGAGGGTTTAAATGTCACATCAAGGGGCTCATTACTTTTTACAAATAAACACTTATTTGAACTTGAACCTGATTCAAACTCCTTAAACCTCCAACCAAACGACCTAATTGTTCTTTTATGTGGTCCGTTTGGATTCCAACTTTTTCTTAATAGCATCCCAAAACGCAGGTATGGCAACTCCCTCAGGAACTTCTTTGAATGATGGCAAGTAATTCACATCAACAATCACATGGTCCCTGCTGCCTTCCTGAATCTGAAATTTCACCATAACCCATATACGTTATCAACTCGAAAAGATTATACAAAAAAGTTCATGATCATGAAAATAAAATACAACTATGAGTGGTTTAAAAAAGAAAAAAGATGAGAAAAAACAACAATTTGAAGTCCACAAAATCTAAAGAATTTTGACCCATGCATTTATGATGTTCATGTTTAAATTTCTCATGATAAAACTCACCACCAAACCACTCCTATACACTCCTTTTGATCAATATTCATATGGAGCCAATTATGGTTAATTGGACATAATTGCCTCAACCAGTATTTACACCTTACAGAAATGTAAGATATTATTTTAGTTCGAGTAGAAAAATCAAGTTGGAAACTTACAACAACATCAAAGCCAAAGATGGTCAGACCAAGATTTCTCGCTAGCCACTTTGCAGCCTCAGTGACCAAACCATGATCAATATTATCTCCACACAGTTGCTTTTCATCAGCAGTGGGAAGAGATTTTAAGCTACAAAAGAAGATCGACAAGGTTTCGGTATCAAATACATAAATCAACAAAACCAGAACCAAAAGAAGATGTGGAATTCGTACTACCTGTCAAACACCAAAGGTTTGAGCTCATCGTCTCCACATAATTTCATCAGGATATGTGCATTTGGTGTAGACTTCTTAACCGCATTGAATACTTTATCACCCAAGACGTAGAATTTATAGAGAGTCGATGAGTGGTCCACATATTCCTGCAAATAAAAAAATTCAGAATTCAATTAGCATAGTTGTACCCGTATATTGTTTCGGGGAAATATAGATACACAAAAATTGATCAAACAAAAGACATTTCTTGCTGACCTGAATAATTGCTGGAAGTGGAACTTTCAAATCCTTAAAATCTTCAACTTTAAAGACAATTGCCTATCAAGTAACTACTGGCGCTTTAGATTCGGAGAACATAAATAGCGGAGGAATTTCGACCAAAAACATCTGAAGAATTCCTTTGGGTTTGTAGTCTAAAGAAAAAGGAAGAAAGAAGAGAGAGAAAATAGGAGTCTGTAGTGCCAAAACCCAAAAGGAATTAAATAAACGTACCATATTATGAGCATGGGCTACACCACAAGCAACTTGAGGTTTCACTATACTTGGAAGAGATAACTTAGCCCCGGATAATTTCTGATCAAGACTGGGATCCCTAAAATCATTGACCTGAAATTTTAGATTGAACTTAGCAAATAAATGTATCAGAAATTTGGCTATTACACTTTATTTCACTGATTTGTGAAGTTCAATTACTAGAATGGAATAAAGACCTTAAGAAAATGCGGACCCCTGATTATTTGTCTGCCTGGAGCATTGAGATCTTGTAGCCCAAGAAGAGTCTGTTGAATTTTTAGCCGATCCAATACAGGGTAGATTTTATCAAGTTGGTCAATCACACAACAGTCTGGGGGATGATCCATATATCTGTTCAACAATATCAGAAAGCACTACAACGTTCAGTATGACATAGGGATGACTCCTCACTGGTGCTTCTAATCCAAATATCACTTATTACCTTGAGGAGAAAAATGTAGATGGTTAAGTACAAACATCTTAAATGGAAACAAAGAAGCTAGAAATCCTAGTACCAATAATTAGTAACAGAGTAAGCACATCCTAAAGTAATCCTTACACTCCATCCACATAACACAATAACTCCAAAAAGCCTTCAAAAATAGATAACATTCGGTTTTCAACATTTCCAAGCTCATGTCAGTACATAAATTGCTAGTTAATAAGTACATAAATTGCTAGTTACATAAAAACGCATTTGCATAGATGTGCATAATGCTGACGGATGCAAACTAACATGGCAAATGAGAAAGAGAGCTAGATTACATATGACAAGAGTGATAGCCTTCATAGTTTACCTTTTCAATTCTTGCATGCCCCTGGTGAAAGTTATTCTATTTGCAAATTCTGCAGTGCCAGTCATATCGATAGATATGATTTCGTCAGTTGCTTTATGAAGAATTATATCAACTTCTTGTAGTTGAGGTGCAAGTGGAAGCTCAAATGTGAGAGGAAGGAACATTAACCCATCACGCGTTGGATATAAAGGGAATGCACCCCTCTGCAAAATTTAAGATGACCCATTAGCTTCAAATCTCAATGAGATAAATACATGCAGACAGACTTACACTTTCGTCATGGTTACAAAATGCAAGCAGAACCATGCATAATGCAAGCTAGACCTTTTCTTGCAAACAATTGCTATATGTATCACCATATGTATTACAAAAATAAAAGCATAAAAAAAGGGGCAAATTTCCGATCTTCACATCGCTATGTGAGAGTTTTGATGCATTGGCACATGTGTGCAGATCATTTATCTTTGTTGCAACATTGTATAGCTTCGTTTGTTTGCAAAAGGCTTTACCTTAGCAAAATCTTCTTCACGTGAAGGCTTCATGATATAACCAATTGTGACAACATCATTTCCCATTGCCTGCTTGCAGAGAAAAACATGAAAAATGAGGAACAATGGCATGCCTAAATAAAGTAATTGGAAGCAATAAGAGTTTCATTGTCCAATTCTTTCTGACCTTTCTATTGACGCGGCAAATAGTCAAAGGCAATTCCTCCAACTTGTTGATACAAATAATGTTTGAATTTTCATACACATTAGCACCTTCAACGTCTTAAACCAAAGGAATACATTACTGACTAAAAATTGATAAAAATAAATAAATAAAAGTGTGATTGAAGCAATGAGAGTCAGATAATACTAACTTAGAAAAGCGATCTGCAAATTAGGAATGAGCTGTTTAAGAAAAAGGTCCTTCTTGTGGATAGAGACGACATACAAAATAACGCCTTTAACGTCACGCTTAATCTGTTCGATGGCTTCTTCGTTGTCGAGTGAAAAGCAATGCATTGAGTAGAGTGTGGCCGTGCTTTTAAGAAGATCCACCTATACATACAGTCTATACATATAAATACACACAGAATTGAGTGATAATTGTAGGCAAACAATTAGGAACGAATTGAATTGAATGAAGAAAGAAAGAAAGTACCTTGGGAGATGAAAGAGCATCATCGTAAGAAATGGCCTGCGAAAATGAATTAAGATGAAACAAATATAACACACGCACACACACACACACACACACACACACACACACACACACACACACATATATATATATATATATATATATGAAGATGAAAAGGAAAATAGAGTGGCGTACCGTAGAAAGAGCGGAATAGCGGAGTTTACGAAGAAGGGAGTTGAGAATGAGATTATTATTATTATTGTTAATATTATTATCTTCATCTGAGAATACAGCCGAATCGTCCAATATAACGCCGCCGATTACGCCACTTTCAACCTCCATCGCTTTCTCCGCCGGATTCTTCAATTCAGCACTGAGCTTTTTTTTTTTTTTGGGTGGTGAAGTTGAGCTCAACTCTGTTAATGGAGTAAATTAAAAATAAAAAAGGTGGTTGTTCGGCTATGGAAATTCCGGAGGGATAAAATTGGCGGCGGCGACGGGTGCTAATATGCTCCAGGTGCGCAAATATAACGTCCGATTTAGGAGGAAACGGAGGAAATAGCGTTTTCTTTTTTTTTTTGGTAGGAAAATCAGAATTTTTTTTAGGGCACGTACCGTTGACGTATTTTGATCGGTTTTTTTTTTTTCTAATACGATTCATGATATAAAATTTTTTAAAAATTGTAACACGACACGATTATTTTACGAATTGACACGGTACGACACGAAAATAATTGTGAACCTGAAATTGACATAAAAATTATATACTTTTATTTATTTTTTACATATTAGAAATAATTTAAAATTCATAACACACTAAAATATAATAACATCCATTAAAATTAAATAAATAATAGTATAAGATTTTAAGTATAACTATCATAATATTACAAGTTCATAATAAAATTAAAAATATATAATGAAAAATATATGTATTTTTTAGTTTTTTACGAGTTTTGTATTGTGTTCGGGTTATGTGGGTTTAACATGAAATTGATATGTGTTTTTCGTGTCAATTTCAAGTCGACCTAATTTTAACCTGAATCTCCTTTTTTTTTAACTATAACTTGTAAAATTTATATTATTTTTTAGTTGTATTGTCATGTCGTGACCCATATTATCGGTCCTAATTTTTCTAGAGAGAGGGCCAGAAAATTAAGAAGACAACGAAAAAAAAAACTAGACGACATCATTTGGAACAAAACGATGATATATAACCGCAAGACATAATGAATAACAGTTTTTTTTTTTTTTTTTTAATTAAACGTCCTGCAAAATAGGGGGAAAAAACATGTATATAGTTGAGCTGAGAGACCGTGCCCCCAAGAGTTGGATTGCTGAAGAGTGGCAGTGGCATTTATGGAATTTCAGCGTTGAGTGTGCCATTGATTTGATTTGGGGTCAACGGAAACAAATGTGCGTTTGGAATTGTTTTAAAAAACGTTTCTGTCTTTTGAGACATGTAAACGAAAATAATTTATAAATTGTGTTTGTTTAATAAAAGTTTTGAAAATAAAAATAAAAATAAAAATAAAAAATAATAAGAATAATTTTTGTGAAAAAAATAAAAAACGATTGAAAGTTGTATTTCTTTTTCTGTTTTTATTTTTTAATACTTATCAACAAAGTTATATTAAATAATTAATTATTAATTACTAATTATATTATATATTAAATAATAATTAATAAATAGATAGACGTAATAACTAATAAATAGTAATTACTTAATTATTAATTAAATATTAATTTATTACTATTAAGTTTTAAATTTTATTAATAAAATAATAAATAATATAGTAATTAATTATTTAGTTAAAG
>NW_010360141.1:49559-59788 GCF_000414095.1 Morus notabilis | reverse complement strand
TTATATATATAGTTTAATTACTAATGTACTCATTAATGATAATTTATCTATTATTATTATATTAATTTTTATTTGCTATCTATTATTATTATATTATTAATATATTAATTTTTATTTGCTAAATATATGCAATTATTAATTACTTAATATATTAATTTAAGACTATTAATTACATGTACTCAAAACAAATATAAATGTAACCAAACACGATTTCACTTTTTTATTATACTCAAACCAATCTCTTGAAAGACCACCAAACGTAATTTCATAATAGGTTCCAGAATAATTTTTAAAACAATCTCATTTTCATTTTTTACTGAAAATAAAATCATTTTAAAAACATTACTAAACGGGCCCAAACTCTTCTGTTTCTTAATCATAACCATATACACACAACTCCCATATCTTCACAACATGTCAGCATAAGACCAAAAATTTCTACTGCTTTAACATATACACACAACTGCCAGATCTTCACAACATGTCAGCAAAACACCAAAAATTTCTACTGCTTTAACATAACAAAACCTACTTTATTTAAAGAAGATCAACCAGTCCAAATTTTTCATCCCTATAGTGCATTGATTCATCAGAGGTGCCTTTATTGTGTTCTTCTTTCTTTCTTTATCTTTTTTTTTTTATATTTGTTATTTTTGCAGCAAAGGCGACCTAAGGATTTGAACGCACAAAATGATTCATTTATGTTTGTTTATTTATGGTAAAATTACTAGAGTTTCCATTTTTAAAGTGAAAATACAAGATTACTCACATTTTATCATTTAAAATTTAGCAGAATGTAACTCAAAGTTTAAGTTGGTACAATTTTTAATACAGAAACTAATTGTAGACAAAAGAATGTTCAGACCTTTGGAGAACTTAAAGAATTCTAGGGACGCCAAAGTTGACCTTGATCACATTGTCTTATGGTGTGCTAAGTAGAGGTAAAAGTTTAAACTGACCCAACGGTCTTAAAGCCACAGGCCTAGGACAAGCATGTCCGGAATTTTATAAGATATTTTTAAGAAATATCTAAAATAGAGTGTTCTAACTGGTCTAAGGTTTTGGGCTTGAAACCTAACCCAACCCGACCCAAATGGTGCCTCAGGCCGACCCGTTTAATCCATCTTGAATTTACAACTCTAGGCCCAAGAATTCTGATCTTTGGTGAATTTTCAAAATTCTTAGGACACCATGAAACAATGTGATCAAGGTCAATTTTGTCAAGCATCAGTAAGCATCCGACCTCCCAGGCTTCCAAATTTGGGTGATTTTGATCCCGCTATCCAGCCTCTGTTGGTGGATTTTTTATTTATTATTTTGCCCTTTTGCGTAAGAAGTTCTTAGCAGTATGTATAAATTTACAGAAGCAGCAGTAGCTCTTGTTACAATTCATTCAAGGACACAAACAAACATAATTAGAAGCACTAAAATATACATACTACAATTCAGACGCAAAAATTTCTATAGCTCTTTCGCATGTCACTCCTCATGAACAAGCAGAAGCAGCTGTCTTATCTGAAATCAAAACAGAAGCACCAAAAAGTTCAAATCTAATTTCTCCCGTACCTATAGTTTGTCCTTTTGGTGATGCCACTTGAGTTCACACCCCAGAACAATGCTGCAATCCCAAAGGCTGCGGACTTTGAGGCGAATCCAGGTCTTTATAAACCTTTACTTTCCTATCAGAGAACAAACTCAGAAGTCTCTCTCTTAGGAAAGGGAAAAGCACATCACAAGACGTCAACACATCTAATGAGTGAATTACTCCTTGCTTTACAAGCATGCTAAATGACGATGAGACGCCTTTAACTATGAGATCATTCCGATCCACATCGTAGTTGTCCACGAGAAGGAACAAAAAATCAAGAAGAGTGTGAGTCATGTCAATGTATCTAGGTATAGAGTTTACCATCAGCAAAATTGCAGGCTCAAGATTCATGATATTGTCTAGTTTGTCATTAAAGAAGAGCCAATCATAGAACAGGGCAAGCTTCACATTGGCTTCAACATGATTCTGTGTGCAAGATTTAAGCAGCCAACCTATTACAGCCCACCTTGGAATAACTTCAGACCGAATGATTTCATTAGGTGGGTGGTGTGCACAACATATAAACCGAACAATGTCAATTATCAGAGTTTCTCTCTCCGGCCCACATAGAAACTTCTTAGTAAACCATGACTGATGACGTTTCTGGCTCCCCAACTTCACATGTGTAAGTAGAAATCTCAACTGGGCCTCCATTTCCGGAGTAATTTGAAGTGAAAAAAAACTACTTGGTGTCCTGGTGCAGTAAAGCTGTGAAATATCCGAAAATCCTGGAGTCTTGAAATTACCAGGGTTTAGTATCAAATCCTTCCATATAGCTCTAAACTCGGGTACATGAACCAAATCCTGTAGTAATCGAACCAGATCCCTCCCAATTTTAAGACACAAATGGAACTCTTCCTTCAATACTCTAACACAAAACTCAATCTCCAAACGCTTTAATGCCTCTAATTTTGTGTTGTGATTATGAATTGATCTACAGTGATCAGCTAACAAGCGAAGGTAAGTATACAAAGCACTCGCTAAAATCATAGGTTCCTCTTCTAATAGACAACCCCATTTGGTCGAAAAGATGTTCAACACCTCAGAACACAACCATAGGTTGCTATCACTAAAATCTCCACCAACAATCTGCCTCAACAAACAAACCAACAAATTACCCAAACCTACTGCAGAAACATCAATCATTTCTTTAGAAACCCAAATCAACTGTCTTTTCACCGAGTCAAGAAGTTTCACATACAGCCCGTCAACAACCTTGATTAGCAAATCAATAAAAGAGCAATACCCATCAGTGACAATGGCATGAAGGTGCTTAATGTGGGTTTTGGCCAAATGGGGTTCACACAAAATCCCGTAAAGGATAGCATGGTTGAGCTGCGAGTACTCTTCTGGGTTTGGGATTGCTAATGAAAAGGGGGGTTTCAGCTTTGGCTGAAGAAGCTCAAAGGCTTGTCTGAGAGAGAGTTCGGTTTGGTTTTCTGCTTCATGGGAAGCAATTAGCATCAGTATTGAAGCCATATTAAGCTTCTTAAAGATGCAGGTGAAATTGGAGTTTGAATAAACAAGTGATTTATCAATAGAGACACAAAGAAAGTTACGAAATTACCCTGTTTACTCATCAACTAGAGAACTTGAGATTGAAATTGGAATTGGAATGCTGAAACCCTGGTTGAATATCGGAGTTAGCTTCGCATCAAACTGTTTCGATAGTAAAATTCCTCAAAAGGGCCCTCTTTCACAAAGAACTTGTAAGATATTTATTTCTTTGATTTCTTCAAGCTAAACGCGATTGAAAAGTGCTTGTGTCGTCTCCTAGAATTTCAAAAGAAGAACTGGATAAAAACCAAGAAAAGGTTAGTCAGTAAAGCGCATAAAACATTGCAAAAAGCTTAACATTAGATTAATTACTCCCTTGAGATCCAACAAGCTAGAGTAGAATGTAGAACAAGACCGGGGGAAAGAAATACTCTACATGTAGGATTAAGTCAATGAAAAAAAAGCCAAAAAAATCCCCCACTAAACAAGACAATTCAAAGAGGAGAATGATTTAAATTTATATAAACAAGAATCATTACGCCCATCTATGTGCAATTTTAAATGAATGAACAATTTATACCTATTAAATAATGGATCGTCAATCAAAAATTTCATTTTCTCTCTTCAGGTACAACTAGGAAAATTGAGAGAGTGAAGAAGAAAACAGTTTTGGGTTTAATTCTGTTAATGATTTAGTTTAGAGTTTAAACCCAAGAGGAACCCTAGCTTCAAATTCAATAGACTTGAAGGGGAAAATAGTAAATTCAAGTGAACAAAAAGCAAATCAACATGACTACCACAAACATTTGTAATGAAGCAAAACAACGCAGTCCACTTCTTATCAATACAAAACCAGCAAATTAAATAAACACTCATCATGATTATGTAAATGCAAATTGAAATGCCAATAAAACCAATCGCAAAAAACCCAAAAAAAAAAAGGTGGTCTATTTTGACTGAAAAAAGACTTAAAAATGCCCTAGTAGAAAATGAAAATGAAAGTAAAACAAAAAAAAAAAAAAACATAAAAACAAAAATTCCATTTCTCTCTTTCATTTCCCCCACTAATATGCCAAAAAAGAGGAAGATTTTAGTCAGAACTTCTCCAGATAATTTTTTTCTTTTGGTAAAAGATGAGTGATATTGACACGAAAAAAAAGGGAAAAAAGAAAACAGAGAACAAAGCAAGCAAGACAAGAGATCAAAATTCCAGAACCATTCAAATCCAAAACTTTCAGCATTGAGAACAAAATTCCAAACGAATTACCTTTGTTGAAAAAACCCCAAAACACCAATCAATCCACACACAAAAGCAAAACCCTTTCCTCATAAAGGACAAAGGAAAAGAAAAAAAAAAGTAAAACTACTGCAATCTCTGGAGCCAAAAAACCCACGAACCCAAACCTGACAATAAAGGTGAGATTGGACTAGCCAGAGTTCAAGACGGCGGTTTGTTGATCGTGTGGTGCGGTGTACATGGCACGGGGTGCGTCGCGTAGCGGCATGGGAGAGGCATTGTTTTAGATGGAATAGGATCCACAAAAAATCTCTTCTTTTCGCTTTAATTTCATGGCAGTTTCTCATGTAGGCCAGTACTATTAGTAGTGTTAGTTTCTAACCGTCAAATCAAATCAAAATCACATAAGACTAAAGCTATGTAAGCTGGATTTTATGAGGGAAAGAAAATTTGGGGGAAAAAGAAAAAAAATAAAGGGAAAAAATAGAAAATTTTCACCTTGTTTGGAACTTAACTCAAGAAAATTTATGGGAAAAAAGCCAAAATTCACTCAAATTTTTTATCTCTTATTTGGTAGTTGAAGAAATTTATTAAAAAAATTTGAAAAAATACATAAATTTATGTCTACTTTTTCTCTCTTTATGATCTCACCTCACTCTCTCACCTCACTTTCTCCCTCCTCACTCTCTCTCCTCACTCTCTCAACTCACTTTCTCTCTCCTCACTCACTCACCTCACTCTCTCTCATCATTCTCTCAACTCATTTTCTCTCTCCTCACTCTCTTTCTCTCCAAAAATTCCATTTCAAGAGAAGAGAAAAGTCACTTTTTTTGTCCCCCCTAATTGTCCTGGTTTTTTGCATAGCCCCTATCTCAAAGTCAAGCTTAATCAACACTAAAACAAACGAACAAATGTCTACAAATTTCTTTCATATCAGAAAGCAACAACAGCAAAAAAATTCAACCCATAGAAGATCAACAAATTCTCATAGGACCATAACAAGAAGTCCATGTAAAGCATAATACAAACCTAGTTTTTATGCATTGTTTAGAAAAATTGCAACACTCTTTAGTGCTCTAGCTATGCATTGTTTAAGACAAGTCTGCATTAAAAATTACAAGATGTCCATGTAATGCAACTCTCAAACGACAAAGACCTCATGCTATTCTGTATTGGTTTTGATTTCTCATTAGGTCCTCAACTTATCAGAAACATCTTCAAAAATTGTACAGTTTACTCGTCAAAAATTTCGGACCGAAACTCCATCCTTAACCACAAGCGTCGTCGCTCCTCAGTGATAGGAATAAAAGCTTGTATTTCCCCTCAAGATATTCAACTTCAACATTGTACAAACTCCATCCTTAACCACAAGCGTCGTCGCTCCTCAGTGATAGGAATAAAAGCTTGTATTTCCCCTCAAGATATTCAACTTCAACATTGTACATTTTCTCTCTTTTAAAATTTTATCAACAAAAACAAATAAGCATAATTACAGAAAGAATCTATTTCTTCAACTTTCAACTAATGAAAGCAATTAAAGCTTCGGATTTTTAATTCTAGAAACGCAAGGAAGAAACCTAAAAAAATAAACATCTTTTTTCCTCATTTCTTCACTCAAAAACGACGATTAAACCAAGTATTAGCTAACGAAGTTCCAGAAAGTTCAATATTTACAACGAAAAATGAATCAAAAACCTAAATTTCAAAAAAATTCTGTTTGATCCATAATAACTTACAATCCCAAATATTTGGAAGTAATCGACCAACTGATCCACAGGCTAAATGCAGCGACAAGACAAGCAGACGAGAAACGGCGCCGCCTCAGCCGCGGCGTTGCAATTCCAGCACTTCGCGTCGAGGTTGAGGGCAGTTTGCGAGCTGAGAAATTGTTTCCCAGAAAATTTGAATTTCCCGTGAAAATCAGGTCGGCCACTGGGGAGGAAGAACAGCCTGGAGTTGTCGGAGCAGGGAGAGAAACGAGAGCGAGACTGAGCTCCGGCGGCGAATTTGATTGTGGGAAAGGGCTCGCCGGAACGGCGGAGGAGAGTTCGAAGAGAGAGAGAGATCGGTATGGAGAAGAGTTCGAGGACGGGAAAGAAGTCGAGAAGAGAGCCCGAAAATTTTTCCCCATTTGCGTGTGGAATTGGTTTCATTTACGGGGTGTTTAACAGGTGTATTCGTATCATGATTCTCGTTATAATATTTTTTTTATATAAAAATACACATAAATTAAAAATAATTTTAAATCATAATTTTAACATTGTGAACTAAATATTCACTTAAATCTCGTTCATTTCGCTGATTCGAGTTTAGAATTTGAGTTTTACTACAGTAAAAAGCTCTCACAAACAATCACTTCTATTTCTTTTTTTTTTTTTTTTGCTACAGTAAAAAACTCTCACATAAAATCACATCTCAACTCGAATTAAAAACTCGAATCAACAAACTAAATGGGTCCTTAATGATTTATCAACGAATTAAGGGCACATTTAGTTAGAGGTAATGGAAAGTAATGGAAAGGAAAGACAATTCCTTTAATAAAGTCCGTTTCTTATGTTTGGTTGAGAAATTCACATCAAAAAAGTCTTTCCAATGGAAAGATCATTCATCCATTTTGGTGGAAAGGTCATTCATCTAATCAAAAGTGAAATTGCAATTTTGAGGCTGGTGGAATCATTTTTTTCCCTAACTACCCTCTTCATCTTCTAAACACACTGCTCCAAAATCAAAACCCATCCATATCTTTGTCAGATCCAACCTAAAGTTACGGCGAGACTCCATATCCGACGCTTGCATTGAGCACTGTCGGGCCGCCGCGCCCACGTCTGAAGCCCACGTCGAAGCCACCATACATTGTCGGAACTCACATCCACCACCGAAGCCCATTTCGAGCGCCGCTAGAGATAGACGGAATCGCGTCATTCTGGAGCTCTCAAGGCCGCCGGAAGTCATTGGAGCTCGCTTTGAGTGCCTTTGGTGATCCACCGTCAACATTGAAGCTCACAAATCAAGCTTGCATCTTTCCATAATTTTTTTTCTTCTCTCGCTCTTCTTGTTCACAAGAAACCGGTTGCTATAATTGATAGGACATATTTGGATATGTTCTTATAAATATGGAGTTCTTGGAGTTGTTCTTTTTGATGATTGTAATGATTTCTTTTTTATTTTTTTTAAGATTTGGGTTGCTCAAAACATTCCATTCTCATTACTATTACCATTAGCATTACAATTCCACCACTACAACCAAACGCACCCTAAAAGCTCTTCAATTCTATTTTCAATAAAAAAAATAAAAAGGAGATTGTTTTAAAAATTATTCTAAGATCAATTCTAAAATTGTGTTTAGTTGATTTTTTTTAAAAACATATTTTGAGTATAATAAAAAAGTAAAATCATGTTTATTAATTAGATAAGTATTAAAAAAATAAAAACTAAAAACTAAAAATAACTTTCAATTATTTTCTAATTTTTTTTGCAAAAATTATTCTTATTGTTTTCGTTTTCGTTTCTAAAACATTTGCTAAACAAACGTCGTTTCGTTTTTATTTTCATTTTTTGTTTCTCAAAATATGTGAAAACTATTTTTAAAAACGGTTCCAAACACGCACCCGTTTAGTTCACTTATTTGAGTTTTTAATTCGAGTTGAGATGTAATTTCATGTGAGAGCTTTTTACTGTAGTAAAAAAGTTAAATGTGACTGTTTATAGAAGCTTTTTACTGTAGCAAAACTCAAATTCTAAACTCGAATCGATGAAATAAACATTAAATTTTCAATTTCCTCCCAAATTTTTTAAGAAAAATGAAATCCGCCTGTCTTGTTATAAATTTTCCACCTATTTTTCTATGTAATTTTTTTTTCCACCCTCTCCTTTAGTTCCAAACAGAAGAAACCAAAATCCATCATTTTTTTTTTCTTTCCTCCAAATTATCTAGGTTCCAAACAAACTCTAAAAAAGTATACACGACGGCAAAAAGTACCCAGTTCATCTTCTTCGTTTAGCTTCAGCAGTTTCGTCTCGAGTGGGAAGAGAGAGGGAGCAAGCCGAAGATAGACTGCTAGGATAAAGAGAGTGTGAATGAGAGAGAAAGAGAGTAAGGCCATATTTGGAAGTTGAATTTTGCGGGGGAAAGAAAATTTAAAGGAAAAAGAAAAAAAATAAACAAGAGAAAAAAATAGAAAATTTTCGCCTTGTTTGTTTGGAACCTTAAGAAAATTTATAAGAAAAAAAAAAAGTCAAAATTCATGCAAATTTTTTATCTCTTGTTTGATAGTCCAAGAAATTTAAAAAAAAATTTGAAAATTTTTGAAAAAAAAATACATCAATTTATCTCTACTCATTCTCTCTTCATCTTCTCTCCTCTCTCTCTCTCCTCACTCTCTCTCTCCAAAATTTCCAGAGAAGAGAAAAATCCCTTTTTTTTTCCAGATTGTCGTAGTTTTTTGCATTGCTCCTATCTCAAGCTTAACCAAAACTAAAAAAAAAAAACAAATAAGGCATCATTTATTCGAGTTTTTAATTTTAATTTTATTACAGTTAAAAGTTCTCATAAAAAGTCACATATAATTTTTTCTATTTGAGTAAAAACTCTCATATAAAATTACATTTCAATTCAAATTAAAAACTCAAATCAACAAACTGAATGAGACTTAAATGTCTACAAATTTCATATCAGAAAGCAACAACCGCAAAAAAAAAAAATCAACTATGCATTGTTTAGACAAAAGTGCTCTAGCTATACATTGTTTAAGACAAATTTGTGTATGCCGTTTAGTTCGCTGATTTGAGTTTTTAATTCGAGTTGAGACGTGACTTTATGTGAGAGCTTTTTACTGTAACAAAAAAGTTATATGTGATTATTTGTGAGAGTTTTTTACTGTAACAAAACTTGAATTTTAAACTTGAATTAACGAAATGAACGGGACTGCAAGATGTCTATGTAATGCAAGAAGGTTGGAAACAAGTGAAACAAAATAATAATAATAATAATTCCATCCAAATTTCCTGGTTGGTTACACTTGAAATGCTGTAGTACGTTTGTCACCGCTATGAAAGCTTTGAGTTTTGTGAAAACCTCATGATCAAACACAAGCAGCAAACACTCATCACCATTGCTACTTAGCAGCAATCCCAACTAAGGTCTTGCATCATTCCTTATTTCTGGAGTCCTTCCCAATTCATTCATCGTCAATGACAGAGCTAGGGGGACCTGGCACCCATAGCATTTTTCCCTTTTTTTAATATGGCGGTTTTAATTTTATTATAATAAATATATATATATATATAAATTAGACTTGACCCCCTTCAATTAATAATTCTCTACATTTTATTGGACCAACCATTTAGATTTTAAAAAATAAAAAAGTTATTTACATAAATGTCTACTATTTTGTTTAAAATATTCAATTTTATTAAGTTTATAAAACATTAGTGGGACTAAAATCTAACAATTTTAATAGCCCAATTATAATACTAGCTCATTTATACTAAATGTGATATTTTGTGTATATTAAAAGCTTACAAAGAGAATTCTCAAACAAATATTCAGAATATCATTATACCAATGAGTCGCAATACTATTTAAGCACGGAACGGCACTATTGAAATTTCTTTTCTATCCATTGAAGATAATTTATATCCAAACTCTTTTTTGTAAATGAATGCCCATCACCGATGCTTACAAATTATAAGTTGTATCTAAACTCTTTTTCAATCTTTAACTCAACAAGTTAGTGAGTGAAGGTCACATCTAAACTGTTCGAAAAATCAAAAACAAAGATTGAAAGAAGTTTGGAAATTTGCTCCATTATTCAAGGTTAGATTTTATTTTTTCTTCTCTTTTTCTTTATTTTTTTTCCTTTATAATCTTAATTGTTTCCTCTTCTATTTCAATGTCTAATGTAGGGA
>NW_010360141.1:13438-49453 GCF_000414095.1 Morus notabilis | reverse complement strand
AAAAATTATTATATATATATATATATATACATGTTAGTATAATCTTGAGAAAAAAATATTTAGCCCCTCTACTGATAAATCGTCAAAAATTTCAGACCCAAACTCCATCATTAACCACAAGCGTCGTCGCTCCCCAGCGATAGCAATAAAAGCTTTAGCAAGCTTTTCATCCTTCGTAAGTTGCTATATATTTTCACTTGGGACTCCATACGTAAACCACCAATGTTCTCAAGTTCTTAAGCAATTAACTGTTCCATGTTGACATTCACTTTCTCTGTAGGATTTAGAGATGCAGCAACAGATATTATACATTCTTTAATCTGGTGTATTTTCTTCCCTCACACCATCTATCGTCTTTGATTTCTTCTTAGTGTTCTTTTTTGAAGGTATGGCTGAATTTGTTAATGATGTGTCCGCTTCCCGTGGTTCTACATTATCAAGTCCATAATCAGCTTCTTTCTCCTCCAAATAACGCATTAGGGTCTCTTGTGCACCTACTGTTGTTATAGGCATCGAGTGCACAACGAAATTTTAAAATTTTTTAAAACAATATAAAAAACATAGTTATAATACTGTATAACATAAATACAAAATATCTAAATTATATCTTAAAAATTTATGAAAACAGTACGTCTGAATTATAAAAGCGTTCTAAACAGCAACCGAAATAGTCTAAACCAATTGGTTTTCTTTACTATTCTCATTTTCACGACCGGAGTGTGAGTGAGCACACGTCATTTAATCTCTCCTTAGTATTCTTGAACTCCTTCCAACCACAAGAGAGCCAAAGAAAAAACCGTTCTTGAGATTAAACAATTTTTCTTCAGAGGAACCCCTACCAATAGCCCCCCAAAAGTCTTTTAAGTGATCTAATGAATAATGAAACTTACTGAGCCATTTATAGAGTTTAGGAAGTCACATTCCCGCAACCATTAGGTTTCCCAAAAACAAATTCACATACAAAGTCAATTTTTGTAACATCATCAATTTATCCGGTCGACCGGTTGTCTCTCAGAATCTATATTATTTACGTTCTATTCGACTAGCTTCCGTCAGCGATTGACTGATACTATTTTGAAAACTTATTTTCTAAGTTTATTCAATACGAAAAACTTGCACAGAGTCTCAATTTTGATTCAAGTAACCCAATATAAAAGTTATTTGATCAAAACAATCATATATTAGTCTACTTATATTAAATAAAACTCAAAGCAATAATTCAACCAATTTATCTTGAATTAATTTTAAAATAATTCAATTGATAAATTACTCATGAATTAATCACCGATTTCACATTGACTTTTAACTTTTAGCGGAAATAACATAAGTTACCAATATGTAAGAAATGCGTTGTATCGTATCAAAAAAGTATATGAGCTAATAAAAAGACTTGATGGACATATATAAATTAAGCTCTTATAATCACGATAGTACTTGTTAACGTACAAGTTCATCATATGATTATAAACTCTAACGTTGCTATCTAAAAGCTTAAACTTGCACTCTCTATCCATATAATATAATTACAAAACTCCGAATAGCTCTCTTCCATAACTCATTATATTAATGTGCCATCCCCATATAATATTCATAATTGACTTGAGGTCAAATTTCGTTTTACCCTCCCAATTATATTTATCTTATTTTCTCATTATCACTCCATCGGAAAACTACTATTCGTACCAATACAAATAGTAAACCATTAGATAACACAAAGCAGTCTAATAGCCGAGCGCTTGTATTTTCCAACATCCGAATAATGCCATAAAAAGGATATTAATGACTTTTTATAGGAGCAATAGATTCCATATCTATGAATAATAAATCTACACATACAAAAATTATACTCTCAACGTACTGATAAGCGTACCTTTACATAATGTGAGGATGTCTCTATTTGGTACAACAAAAAATACAAATCAAGCATACGAGTTTATTTTTCATTTCAAGATTAAGATGACCATATATAATTCGTTCGAAAGTGAATTGTTTTATTCAAATGAAATTATTAATTAAAATAATTCAACATTAGTCCGATCTAATACAAATTCCATCACTAAGAACTATATCAATGTCTCTACTCGTGGAGTCCTACCTATTACTAAGAACTATATCAATGTCTCTACCTATAGAGTCCCACCTCCGACGACCAAGACAAGCCGTCTCTGTTAGGAAGTAAACAACATAAAAATCTTGACATAAATAAAACGCTCAACTTTATTCCCTCAATTGTGGATCATATTCTTTAGGTTCTTATATTTAGATTCTTATTTTCAGCATGTTCTTCTCATTACATGCATGATCTAAAGACTTAAAACGAGTCTCAGACTTTCAGTTTGCTTATCACACATTCAATTAATATGAACATAAAGAAAACAATACATAAATATATAAATAAATAAATTTTTATTAATAAGCATTATTACATTTATTTTTAAGAGTATAAACGCCAACACCTGCACCGAAACCTTGCACGTTCTTGTCCAAATAGACTGTTCATCTTATCATAATTTTTAATAGGTTTGTAACGAAGTTTGGATGCATTCGGATGTGCCTACAACAACCAACATATCCATCTGTAAGAAAACTTTATAATTAACCAGAAATGGAGTTGGATAAGAAGAATATACAACAATATTAACAAATCTTACCTTGACATAAGCTTCCCAAACAGAGATTTCAGCCTCAATCATTTGAGTATGATGATTAAACCCAAAACCACTACTACGGCATTCCAGGTTAAATTCTTTTTTCCCATATAAGCATTAGTTTCTACATCTTCATAATCTTCTCTATGTAGAATAAAAATAAAAAAATAAAAACTCAACCAGATTCATAAGCAAATAAGCCAAACCAACAGAAGAGCATATCAAAAATAATAAATGTTGAGCCAAGTGAATTCTCACTGGGATACAGTGTACTACAAGTCCAAAAACAATATACAGTCCACATCGAAATAGCTACAACTCAAAAGAATTCTACAACTCAAAAGAATTCTGAATTCCAACACTCTTTTACACATTTAGTTGTTTAGACAATATGCATTCCACATTGAAATAGCTATTTGCTCCCTTAGCATTTCACCCTCCATATATTCATGGCTCCTAGACTCTTGGGTTTGAATTGATTCATCTACATCAGATGATGGTATTGGCCTTGATGGGTCACTACGCTCACTATCAACTTCTACAACAATTTCCTCATTATTATCAACACCCATTAGAAAATTATGCAAAATAGATCCAGCAATAACAATTCTCACTTTCGTCCGAATTGAATAGAAAGGCTCATCAGCACCACTGCCTAGTATTGGAAACCTCTTCTTTAAAACACCATAGGCTCTCTCAATAGCATTCCTCAATGATGATTGTCTGAGGTTAAAAAGTTCTCTAGCATTTCGCTGTGGTTGAGATGCACTATATTCTCTTAAGTGATACCGTGTACTTCAATATAGAGCATCTACTAAATAATACTTACCTATGATTTATAAATAAAAAAGACCAACAATTACTACTAGAATTTCATAGATAATATACTTTAAATCCTTAAAACATCAGTTATTTACCTTGAGGTACTTTTAATCTATCAAGCTCTCTTGTCAATGCACTATTCAATACCCTAGAGTCAGAGGCGGATCTTTCCCAACCAGCCAAGACATATGAAAATGTCAAATCAAAATTGCATACACCTCGAAATCGTTTCACGATATCATTGGGAACCTTGACACGAAAATGGGAGCCATAAGTGCACCTGTACAATCCTGTAAAACCTTCTACGTTTAATTGGAGGTACGGGTCTATGGATATACCTATTATTCATAAAATAAACATAAAATAATGAAAATTACCTTTAAAAAGGCCAATTTTTAGAATTACTAATAATTTCTGGAGGGTATTGTGATCCATCCTGCCTTAGGAATATATCATGAATTATATGATGGCCCCCAAAACTTGGTGGAAATGATGGCTTACAGTCTCAGTAGAATGAAAGAACGTGAATTTTACATTACGATTTCTCGCATTTTGGCCTAGTAAATAAAGAAACTTTGCGAGTTGTTCTTCCACACTACTAACCAAGTATCACTGAGGCGACCAGTGTCGCGGAGTAGTTGTACCAACCTACCAAATGATTCTCTTCCCATTCGTAGCTGGCTACAACAAGCTCATCACTCATTAAGGTAAGTCTTGTCATTATAACATTTCGTTCATAAGTTCTATGTCTTGTGATCGACCGTTCGATTTGGTTGATACAACGGGTTAAGACAAGGGTTGCTGCATATGCAACATACATCATGACCATAACTACAGCCCTTTTTCTCAAACTTTCCATTTCTTCCTAAAGAACCAAAACCCAAATATGAGTATAATCTAAGATCATATATCTTCTTCAAATAAAAAAGACAACAGCAGATTTCAACGAAATGAGATCACACACCACATAAAATATTGAATCACTAATAAAACAGAGTACTTTAACATGTATATACAAAACAATAGCACAATGCCCTACAAAAGAAAAAAACTGCAGGCAATTCAATATGCCAACTAAGCTCTGGTATAGAAACATATATAGAAACTCAACCATTAAACACAAGTAGTTAGGCAATAAATACATAATTGATTGTCTTTCCACTCACTAAACACAAGCAAGTTGGAAACAAAAAAACAAGCAATTACCTCAGAGTTTGGTTGCATGTCCATAGAGTTTGACCTCATTGGTTGATGAGTGTTCATGGAGTTTGATCTATAGCCCTGCTCAAAAAAATAAAATCAGAATAAAAACTTCATATTAACCTCATTGGTTTTTACTGCAAGATCCACAATTTGATAAATGGTTTGCATCTGAAGATGTGTTTCAGACCATATCAGCAAATTCTACAAAATCTGATTTAAGTCAAAATACTTTTTTATTTTTTGTTTGAAATTACTCTTTAAAAAAAAAAAACACGCTATAATAGGATCACGTCCTTGGCTTCATTCAATATTTTAAGCACCCTTTTTGGCTAAAGCCACTCAGAATTCACGTGCCTTTGAAAAAGAAATTTGGTAGTGAGATTGCCTGGCCAACCAAAACTATTGCTACCTAATGAATAAACACAAGTTTCATGATTTCCAAATATTGTAAGGTTGGACTGAGTTTAAAGCCTAGGTATTTTTAGCAGAACCCAAAAAAAAAAAAAAACTCTTATGCAATAAGGAAAAATGCAACACGACTTATAGATTAATTAGATGCAACTAAGAAAGCTAAACTAGTGCTTTTAACCAGCTACAGTATCATAGGCCTGATCAAGCTCAAGTTGAGCATAATCAAAGACATACCAGATAAAAATCTCAAACACCTACAATTCAATTTATGGAATACCTTAAAGAACATCAAATCATACTTTTTAGGAACAATCAAACACACACAGAGAGAAATGAACTTAATCAAAGAAAAGATTAAAAAAAACGGGGGGACAAAATCTAAAACTACAATCAATTTTTGGTTGGTGTTTTTAGCAGTGAAACAACATAATTTGCTCATGTCCTTTTCTCTCTAGAGCTCCATAGAGTAAATAAAAACAAGCAATTACCTCAGAATTGGGTTGCATGTCCATAGAGTTTGACCTCATTGGTTGATGAGTGTTCATGGAGTTTGATCTGTAGCCCTGATCAAAAAACAAAATCAGAACAAAAACTTCATCCAAAAGCATATGATTAAATCCTGAAATTCATCAAAGAATAACTCAAATTGTGAATCAGATCCAGATCGGAGGAATGGTGTTCGTCGCTCAAAACTTGATTCGAACAACGGTACATCTGGTGCCTCCCAATCGGAACTCGACAGTGGCCTCTTACTGCCGTTGAGCCTCTGAGGTGTTGGTCGTCGCATGGCTCAAAAGGAAACATAAAAAATAAGAACAAATCATGATTGATGAAGACGAGCAAATCTTTCAAAAGGGCTTATCATTACATGCAAAATCTCTATAAGAACAAATGTGAAGAAATCAAAACAACAGCCGAAAAATCCAAAAAATCTGAACAAATCCACAAAGAAAAAAAAAGAATAGATTAAGAAGAAATTGATGATACCTGAAGAAAGTGTGAGAAATGACGACGTTGCCGGAGAAGGAGAAGAGAGACTAGAGAGAGCACGGAGAAGATGAGGAAGAGGTCTGGCCCTGCGAGCTTGACGACGCCGGAGAAGTTCTGGCCCTGCGAGCTTGATGACGCCGGAGAAGTTGAGGAGAGAGGTAGCTCGAAGAGAGAGAAATGGAGGAGGGAGATCAGTACTGGAGAGAAGTCGAAAAGAGAGCCCGAAAATTTTTCCCCATTAGATTTTCATTTTCCTTCCGAATTTTTAGGGAAAAAGAAATCCACGTGTCCCTATATAAATTTTCTACATAATTTTTTTTTATTTTGTTTTCCACTCTTTCATTTGGTTCCAAATCGGAAAAAAAAATGAAAGTTCATTAATAAGTACTGTTTAGTTCGTTGATTCGAGTTTTTAATTTTAGTTAAGATATAATTTTATGTGAAAATTTTTTACTATAATAAAAAAATTAAATGTGATTATTTCTGTGAATTTTTTATTATAACAAAATTCAAATTTTAAACTCAAATTAATAAAGTAAACGGACTCTTCAATTTTTCCCTCCAAATAAGGTTCCAAACAACCCTTCTTTTCAAAACTTCGTCGATCCTGGAGGACGACGAATCACTGGTCTTCTTTTCAAAACAGGACAAAGCAAACACATCAATCCAGGATCAGAAATTGACGCAGAGAGAAAGATGAGGAGTGTGAGAGAGAATGAGAGAAGAGATTTTTTTTCTTTTGTTAATTTCTGGTATATTGACAATTTATTGTAAATAAGGTAAATCCTTCCTTTAAAGGGGTGTATACCAACAAACATATTCCATTTAATTTGGCAAATGGTAGGGTGCCGAAAAAAAAAAAAAATACAAACCGTTATGACCGTTCGATCTGTGTCGCGCCGCCCAATATGAGCGGGTTCATATCACAATCTGTTTATTTTTGTGCAACACGGTTACAGTTCAATTGATAGATGAATATTTACAATTTACATAATTTTAAATGGGTTTAAATTGTCCCGTCTACTAATTATATATGTATGTATATTTTTTCATAAGAATTTATACGGTGAGTGTTGACTTTTACTTAGTTTAACTTTTATTATTTAAATTTTAAATTAATTTATTTGAATATTACTTTTAAAAACTTGTGCAATTGTGCTTTGTATGCTACGATTAAATTCATTTTATTAGCTTTCATTAATTATGTATCTATATTTCTACC
This sequence comes from Morus notabilis, assembly GCF_000414095.1. Taxonomy (NCBI): domain Eukaryota; kingdom Viridiplantae; phylum Streptophyta; class Magnoliopsida; order Rosales; family Moraceae; genus Morus; species Morus notabilis. The sequence continues at coordinate 42,157 of NW_010360141.1, read as the reverse complement.
TCTTGCATGTGTATATATGTGTATGTATTTTCCTGCACCTCTTACATATTATAAGCTTCAAGCCTTTACGCCAACAAGTGGTATTATTTTTTATATTTTGTAGTAATTAGTTAATAACATTATATTTTCATTTTTTATAGTCTCACATTTAGATCAACAGTTTTGGGAAAATGACTTTAACTTTGTACAATGTTTAGTCAATATTCTTGAATCTACAAGTTATATAACGTGCTCCGTACGTATTGTCATGTTGAAAATAGCTAAAGAGTATTATTTAGTGAATAATGCGAAGCTCATTTATACAACCATTTAAGGATTTTTGAATTTATTTTAAAAAAGAATGCGTGAAAAGATAACAATTAACTAAATAAGTAGGGATATGTTTGAAGAAAATTATTTTTACCAATAAAAAATAAAATAGAATCACGTGCGAAAAAATTACTCTTATGAGAGTAAAGTGAGAAACATTGGTCATGCTTGGAATTGATTCCGTTTTCATTTTTTACATTTTTTGAGAAAGAACTAATGAAAATGTTCTCAAAATAGTGTTTGGTGCAATAAATACGAAAAACAGAAATGAAAACGATTTTTTGGTTTAGTGCAAAATGAGAGAGAAATGAAAAATGACTTTTAGTAATTTTTCATTTTTTGTTTTCATTTTCTCTTCTGTCGAGCAGAGAAAGAGAGAAAGAGAGATATTAATGGATTTTTTTACACTGAAAATAATCTCTTAATAAAACTACCAAATGCATTTTTAAAAATGATTTCTGTCTAAGATTGAAAATGTTTTCATTTTTATACAAAAAATTAAATAATTTTATAACGAGTTCCAAACAAGCCTATTATATTATAAAAGCATACAAAAAATTTTAATGTAAAAAAAATTACAAAAGAATAAAGATAAAAAATGAAAAAAATGAAAAGAAAAGAAAATAAAGTAGATGGGCTGCCACGTAGAAAAGAGCTTTGGCTCTTTTATGTATTGTTAGATAAAAATGAATTTAAATGCCTATACAATATGTATACTTACTTATATAAGTAGCTAAGTTATAAAAGTTTAATTTCTAATTTAATAGTTAAAAATAATAGATTCTAAATCCACACCGCGCCAACAAATTGTTTAATATTCTTGTCTAAAAAACCGCCCAGCCCGCATAAGATTTGGGCAGTTATGAAATAGACTTTTCAATAACTGCCAAGAAAAAAAACCGCTCAAACCGCCCAACAATCACCCACACTGACTGTCGTGCACCCCTAGTAAATGAAGAGTTTATGTGGTAAATAATGGATTTATCAATCAAACAGAGGATTTGACATTGTAAACAGTAAGTTAATTTTTGGTAAATTGACAATTTACCATAAATAAAGGATTTTACATGGTGAATTTACTTAGTAAATTGTTCATTTATTACGGGTGTATATGCAAAAAAATTTAAAATTTGAGTCAAAATGTGATTTTTTTTAAAATTTAGGGGTTTAGTAGCAAAATAAAGAATTTAGTGTTGTAAACAGTTCATTAATTTATGGTAAAATGATGATTTGCACGGTAAATTTATTATTTACTAAAATATAGAAAATGAGGTTGTCTAGTAAATGAAAGATTTATCAGGTAAATAAAACATATACCATATAAAAATAAGCATAAAATTAGAATACCTATTAGTCAATAAATGATGCATTTATCATATAAATTCGTCATTTATCGTAAATGATGGATTTACCTGGTAAATCTTACATATTATAAGCTTCAAGCCTTTACGCCAACAAGTGGTATTATTTTTTATATTTTTTAGTAATTAGTTAATAACATTATATTTTCATTTTTTATAGTCTCACATTTAGATCAACAGTTTTGGGAAAATGACTTTAACTTTGTACAATGTTTAGTCAATATTCTTGAATCTACTAGTTATATAACGTGCTCCGTACGTATTGTCATGTTGAAAATAGCTTAAGAGTATTATTTAGTGAATAATGCGAAGCTCATTTATACAACTATTTAAGGATTTTTGAATTTATTTTAAAAAAGAATGCGTGAAAAGATAACAATTAACTAAATAAGTAGGGATATGTTTGAAGAAAATTATTTTTACCAATAAAAAATAAAATAGAATCACGTGCGAAAAAATTACTCTTATGAGAGTAAAGTGAGAAACATTGGCTATGCTTGGAATTGATTCCGTTTTCATTTTTTATATTTTTCGAGAAAGAACTAATGAAAACGTTCTCAAAATAGTGTTTGGTGCAATAAATACGAAAAACAGAAATGAAAACGATTTTTTGGTTTAGTGCAAAATGAGATAGAAATGAAAAATGACTTTTAGTAATTTTTCATTTTTTGTTTTCATTTTCTCTTCTGTTGAGCAGAGAGAGAGAGAAAGAGAGATATTAATGGATTTTTTTACACTGAAAATAATCTCTTAATAAAACTACCAAATGCATTTTTAAAAATGATTTCTGTCTAAGATTGAAAATGTTTTCATTTTTATACAAAAAATTAAATAATTTTAGAATGAGTTCCAAACAAACCTATTATATTTTAAAAGCATACAAAAAATTTAAATGTAAAAAAAAAAATTACAAAAGAATAAAGATAAAAAATGAAAAAAATGAAAAGAAAAGAAAATAAAGTAGATGGGCTGCCACGTAGAAAAGAGCTTTGGCTCTTTTATGTATTGTTAGATAAAAATGAATTTAAATGCCTATACAATATGTATACTTACTTATATAAGTAGCTAAGTTATAAAAGTTTAATTTCTAATTTATAGATACTAAATCCACACCGCGCCAACAAATTGTCTAATATTCTTGTCTAAAAAACCGCCCAGCCCGCATAAGATTTGGGCAGTTATGAAATTGACTTTTCAATAACTGCCAAGAAAAAAAACCGCTCAAACCGTCCAACAATCACCCACACTGACTGTCGTGCACCCCTAGTAAATGAAGAGTTTATGTGGTAAATAATGGATTTATCAATCAAACAGAGGATTTGATATTGTAAACAGTAAGTTAATTTTTGGTAAATTGACAATTTACCATAAATAAAGGATTTTACATGGTGAATTTACTTAGTAACTTGTTCATTTATTACGGGTGTATATGCAAAAAAATTTAAAATTTGAGTCAAAATGTGATTTTTTAAAAATTTAGGGGTTTAGTAGCAAAATAAAGAATTTAGTGTTGTAAACAGTTCATTAATTTATGGTAAAATGATGATTTGCATGGTAAATTTATTATTTACTAAAATATAGAAAATGGGGTTGTCTAGTAAATGAAAGATTTATCAGGTAAATAGAGCATATACCATATAAAAATAAGCATAAAATTAGAATACCTATTAGTCGATAAATGATGCATTTATCATATAAATTCGTCATTTATCGTAAATGATGGATTTATCTGGTAAATGCTCTGTAAATTCATCATTTAGCAAGGGTGTAAATAAAAGGTAAATGATGCTATGTAAACAAATTTTAAAATTTGGGTCAAAATATAATTTCTTAAAAACTCAAAAGGCCAAAATATAAATTAAAAAAAATAAAAGGTCAAAATATAATTTTTAAAAAGTTAATGTTTGATAAATGAAAGATTTACCCGGTAAGTGTAACCTTTAACACATAAAGTTATAAAAGGTAAAATTGGAATACTATGTATTTAAATTTTAAATTGTGTTATTTATTTTCATTGTTGTTAAATATGTTATTTACCACAAATAACTTTACAAAATGGCCTATATGTTACAATTTCTCTTAACTTTAACTCTTTTTTTTATTGAAAAAATTGTAAAATTTATCTTTAAAAGTGTATGAATTTAAATTTTTACCTTTTATTTTTAATTAATATTCTTTTCTTAGTATAAGTATTGGATTAAAAAATTTATTATTTAGGAGTGAGAAAATTTCCATGAGGGTATTATGTCCCTCTTTCCTTTTTTCTCTCGTTAGGATGCATCTGGATCAGCCCATAATGTAGGCTCATATTTGAGCCTAGCCCATTATTATCACCCAGCCCTGCCCTGGTTTCAAATCCCCAACAACAAACCGCGCAGTAACTCCCAACAGCTCCAATAACCCACACCGTCCGATCAACCACCATTCGACCACGTATCCACGTGGCTACAACCCATTGGTCCTTTCTTACTACGTGAGCCCACACAAACTTCTGGGGGCCAAATTATGAACATTCTTAAAGACTAGAGAGAGAAAATACAGAGCGAGAGAGAGTGTCTATAAACACGTTTCTTCAAGGAAAAGAAAATGAAATGAAAAATTAATCCCAAAATCCCCAAAAATCCCTTCTCTAATTTTCCCTTCCCCCTTTCTCTCTCTAGAAAAATACTACTGCTTTTCATTTTCTCCCTTTCTTTCTCTCTCTACCCCAAAATTGAACTTCTTTTTGGGCGTTGGGCACCACCACCGTCGTCGTCGTCTACGATTAATCCAAAACCGCCTCCTCCGCTTCCTCCTAAATCGGACGATTTTATCTGCGCACCCGGCGCACGTTAGCACCCGCCGCCGCCAATTTTATCTCTCCCGAAATTCCGCTACCGAACCACCACTTTTCCTTGTTTTAATTTAATCCCCTCGCCGTCGGCCGTTCATTTTCCGGTGAGTCTTCGTCGGAGGCGCACGATTGTTAACCTGCGCACTTGTGCTTCTCGTCTCGATATTGACCCAATTAGTTAGGCTCGTTCGTTAGACCTTGGCGGTGAGTCTCTTCTCTGTCTTTTGCTTCGCTGCGAATGCTTGTTTGATCGTCGGATTCGCTCGTTTCAGCGCGCTTTCTCTTCGATTAGGGCTTCCGGTTGTGGATTTGAGGTCCGGTTTTGCTTCTAGGGTTTGCTTGGGGAAGTTCGCTAGGGGTTTTAGCAGTCTGATTTCCATTTCGATTTCGTGAATTCGCGCGTTGATCTATTGCTTGCTCTGCTTGATTTGATTATGCGATTGGATTTCTTGGCATTGATGGTTCTATGGAATATCGAGATCAAATTTTGTTGAATTTGCTGGTTTTTGATTGTCCTAGAATTGGATTGCATTGTTTTGGTTCATTGCGAGTGTTTTTCAAAGTCATGCACGATTGGTTTTTAGTGTTTTAGGTTGGGAGTAATCAAAGATACTTAATTTTGCCATTTTTTCCCTCCAAGTTATTGAATTTGAAGCTTACTGTTGGTTTCTGCTTGTTTTAAACTAAACCATTTACAGAATTACGCTCAAAGCTGTTTTCTTTTCGATTCTTTCAATTTTCCTGGCTCTACGTGAAGAAAGAAATGAAAATTTTGGTCCACGAGAAGTTATTTACTAGATTTAAATTGTTATTCAATAAATTCCACTTAAATGGGCGTAAATAATTCTTATTTAGTTTTCTGAGTCATTCTCCTCTTCCCACTGTCCTGTTCCATGGTGTTTTCTGGCTTTCCTTCTTTTCATTTGGCATTCCTTCTTTATATTTTACTCCCGTTTCTTCGTTCTTGAGGGAGTAATTACCGTAATTTATGTTTTCAGCAATGTTTTAGGGGCTTTATTAATTAGCCTTTTCATTGTTGTTATCCAGGTCAGGTCTTCTGTGAGATTGAAAGAGTGCAAACGGAATTCAGAATTCTGTAGGGAATGAGTATATAGATGTGACTTCGAGTGAAAAGGACTTTGATATGAACATGGACGCACAGGAACAAAGCGAAGGTGAACCGGATGATGCTAGTAGGTTACAGAATGAGGCAACTGTTAATGACGATGGAAGGACAGTAGGGAATTTGCAACCTTCTGGGAGGAGAACTGCCATGGCTGGAAAATGGGGTTCCACCTTCTGGAAGGACTGCCAACCTATGCACTCGCAGAATGCATTGGATTCTGGGCAGGATTCTGATTATAGAAATGTAGATGGATCTTATGATAATTCATCAGATGGCAGGGAACAAAGATTAGATTCTGAAGATGATGATGGCCCAAAATATGCAGGCAAGGGTCAACAGGGCCCTTCTGATGTCGCCACAGATGAGATGTTGTCTGATGAATATTACGAGCAGGACGGAAAAGAGCAGAGTGACTCAGTGAATTATAGAGGATTTCATAATTCTACTGTGTCAAATTCAAGGCCACAATTAAAGCCTGCTGCATTCAATAAGAACATTGTTAGAGCTTCTAGAATTATGAATGATAATAACAATTTTGATGATGGTGATGATGATGACAACAACAATGATGATGCCGATTATGAAGAAGAGTATGAAGATGGTAATTTTGTTTTACACTCTGTTATTTTAGGGCATCGCTGCAGTAGTCGGTGCTGCTTGTTCTCCTTGTTGGGTGCTCGTTAACACAATTAGGAGTTGTTGCAATCTGTAATCAAGAGTTTATGACTGAATTTATGCTGTCTTTGTGATAGCAGGAGATGATCCTGATGATGTAGATTTTGAACCTGATGATGTTGCTACAAGTGGTCGCACTTTGAAGAAGGTTTGTCATAATTGATTTACAATATGGTTCATTCAAAAGATTGAAATTTTAATGGAGAGTGCTAAAGGCATCGACAAAATAGATGACTCTTCAACTCTTTCTCTCATTAGGTCATAGATTGTTAGAGAATTCTCAAATTATTGTGGTGCTATTGAAAGGTATCTCTTTTTAGTGTGTTGAATTGTTAAATATTTTGCAAGAACAGGTCCTTATTTTTGCCATAGCCTTGTGATTAACTTTCTTAAGGCAATGCCTTGATTTTCTCTCCTCCCGTGTTATTATTTGGCCTTGGTAAAATACAGTGCTTCGTAGCTGGCTTATTGGATTAATCTGTCTCTCTCAAAGCCCTGATATTCATTTAAGTCGAGTTCTTATTCTGAATAATTGATTTTTGAGGTATTTTGTATAACTCTATGAAATAATTTGAACTAAGAGATCTGATACCTAGCAAAATGGAACGCACAGAACAAAATGTGATTACAGTAATAGGAATTCTCACGTTTATCATTTTTCCGTATACTTAATTTCTTCAAAGTATTGTTGAGGTGTGCATTTTTGTGTTCACATACTCCTGATCATAAACTTCTTCTTCTTTTGACGTCCATGAAAACACATATTTTTGTGTACTCTATACATTTTTTTTAATAAATAAATGTAATAGTACTGTATTAGTTTTTATGTTATAAATTTCTGTCTCCTTTTCAGTTTTATTGAGGGGGAGTTGATTTGTTGCATGGATTGAGTGGTTTTGTTGAATTCTTTTGAATGCTAATGTGAAAATTGGTTCTTCATGCATGCTAATGATGTATTTTAGTGACACCAGGATAAAGATTGGGTAGGTGAAGACTCTGAAGAAGAAGACGACAGTGAGAATGAGCTGGATATTTCTGATGAGGATGATTCTTATTATGCAAAGAAACTAAAGAGTAAGAAACACGGTAAAGGTGGGCGTAGTGTTAAATCTACAAGAGAGCACAAATCTTTTCAGGGATATGGTCGGCAAAGAAGAGGGAAGTCATCATTTGGAGATGATGAATCTTCAGCAGAGGATTCTGATAGTGACAGTGATGAGGGTTTCAAAAGCACGAGGAAGAAAGGTGTAAATCTTCGCAAAAATAGTGGCCGATCTACTTTATCTACCACTTTAACCGGAAGAAACAGTGAAGTACGCACCTCCAGTAGGTCTGTTCGGAAGGTGTCGTATGTTGAAAGTGATGAAAGCGAGGACGTTGATGAAAGCATGAAGAAAAAGTCCCAAAAGGTGCACTCTTTCAATATACATACATTAAACTCGTGTATTTGTTTTTCTTTTCTTGCTGTTAAGGAGATTTTATCTCAAGTTCCCTTGTTGGACTTTTTATTTTGAACTTCCAAGCATATGTCTTGATTGTTCAGAATTGAGTGGGATAATCTTAGACACGAGACTTTTTTGATACAAGGGGAGGGGGGAATGCCACTACTTTTAAGTGGGGCTCAGAGTGACCTGAACCCTCAACCTTTTAAGCATAAACTTTTAAGTGGGGCTCACCTTTTTCTTTTTGCTGCTTTCACATAAGTTTTCTTTTTCTAACTGCTGCTTTGCTTGTGGGGCATGGGCACTGGTTTCTGCTTCATTTATTATAATATCTTGACAAGACTTGCTAGTTACGATGTTAGTTCTGTTTGTGCATCGTGTATTAATGGGATCTCTTAAACTTATCTTCAAATGTTCCTTTCCTTTTGGTGCATTCTTTTTGGATCACTGATGACATACTTGAATTATTACTTTGTTCACCTTTCTAGGAGGAGCTTGAAGAGGAAGATGGTGATAGTATCGAGAAGGTGCTGTGGCATCAACCAAAGGGAACGGCTGAAGAAGCTCTTAGAAATAATAGATCAACTGAGCCTATTCTATTGAGCCACTTGTTTGATTCTGAGCCGGATTTGAATGAGATGGAATTTTTGATAAAATGGAAAGGCCAGTCCCATTTGCATTGTCAGTGGAAGTCGTTTTCTGAGTTGCAGAATGTATGATTTACATTTCATGCGCTGCTTATGTGCATATTAAGAAGTTCTATTTGTTTAACATAACACTAAAAATATGTGTTATGTTGTTAAACTTAATTCTTGATGTAGCTTTGATTACTGGCATTTCATCCTTTTCTTTCTTCAGGTTTCTCTATAATTTTATTCTGTGATTTTGCAGCTAAGTGGTTTTAAGAAGGTTTTGAATTACACTAAGAAGGTAATGGAGGATGTCAAATATAGGAAGGCAGTCACACGCGAAGAGGTAATATGCTCAATTGCTATCTTCACACACTTTGGTTGGAAAGTTAAAATGTTTAAATAAGGGTTGACAATTGCAGATGATGTTTTAGATTTATTAAAATAGTATCATTCTGTTGTATGTGCTTTGTTAGATTCGTTAGACATCATGATGTTCCTAATTCTTTTTAATTATTTATTTATTTATTCAATTAGCTGGGAGAACTTTAAAACCAGTCTGCTTGTAATAGTGTCGTGATAAACAAAGGCTAAGACAATTGGGAAACATCTCTTTCTGTCTCTCTCTCTCTCTCTCTCTTCAATAAACTAGAGATAGATTCATATGAAGTATGCAAAGAAATTTCTCTTCAATGAACTAGAGATAGATTCATATTAACTATGCAAAGAAATACACACTTCGCATTAATTTTTATCAGAGCTAAGTTATCTCTGTTGTGCTGTTTGGAACTTCTATGATTGAATTGTATTATTGACTTTTGATCCTTTCAATTATTGCTTCAATCAATTAAATTCACGTTAAGACTGTTTTTTCTGCCTTCTGAGGACTCCTTGCCCTCTTTCCTTTAAAGTTGATTTCTTTATCCACGAAATGAAGGTTTCTTATAAGAAAAAAAAATTAAGATGAATTTATTGCAATTTGCATGTGAGAGTTGCCATAAGTTGTGATTATGGCTCAGTTGAGTTTGATGTGAAATATAGCTGAGTAGATGAGTGATCATGTAGCCATCAATTAACGTTGTTGGAAGCTTATTTGATAGAGTTTGAGATTATACTTGGACCAAATATAGCCTAGCCGTGAATGCTAGAGCCTTGGAGCTTTTTGTGTCAATTTTCACCGAACAGAACTTCTTTGATGAGTGAAGGTGTGAAAAATCCATCTTTATAGGAAATTGATTCGTTCATAACTTCTTGCTACTGCTTCCTGTCCCAAGATTTTAGTTATGTTCTAGATATGATAGGCAATAGAGAAAAGCGTGCTTTATATGTTGTCCTTCATTTCTTAGGTATGGATTCAAGATATAATGACAATCACACATATATGGAATGTTAGCCTGAAAACATGAATGGAAGCATGATCACCGAGTGGAAAAAAGTGGAAAGTTTAGACATTTAACATATTTGAAATTTTTGGTGTTATTGTTGTTGTTATTACGAAATTAAAAAAAATTGCCATAAAAAAATATTATTTTAACGTGTATTTTGGTTTCTAGTTGCTAGTTTTGGTCCCTGGGTGCTTATTATATTGTGGAATATACTTCTTTCGTGCCTCATTATTTTTTGTATGTCTGTTTCTTTTCGAAGATTGAGGTTAATGATGTGAGCAAGGAAATGGACTTGGACCTCATCAAGCAAAATAGTCAGGTTCACTTTCGTGTACTATTTTTGTTTGTCATATGTGCCTGCCTTCCTATTGACTTTTTCCCTCTCAATTAGTATTTTTCGTAATTGGTCCAATGTATTCATATCAGGTGGAAAGGGTAATTGCAGACCGCATTAGTAAGGATAGCACAGGGGATGTCATACCAGAGTATCTGGTTAAGTGGCAAGGATTATCTTACGCTGAAGCAACATGGTATATCAAAAAAGATTTGCAGTCTATTAACTGATATTTCAACTGGTGTTACTATTTTGGTTCTCAAATTAATAATCAGGGGCTGACTTTTTACGTTTGTTTGACCTTGTATGAGGATCTTTTAAATGATTTTACAAACAAATTTTCAACTAAATTGCAGAATTGTGCACCAGAAGTGCTCTTTGGGCCATAAATTTAGCAGTTCCTGTTACACATTTTGATTTCTAGCAATATTTTGCTGTGACGTTGCTAGATTTGTTTTTACATATTTTTGTTTCTTAGATAAAGTTTAGCACGTTCAAATCCAACAAATTAAAGGGTTCCAACTATGTCAAACTGCTCTTTTATTGTCTTGTTTTGTATTTGCTTTGATTCTTCTTTTTGAATTTTCCCCCTTGATTTGTGTGATATAAATGAATGCATATACTCACGAGTGGATTGTGGATTTAGGGAGAAGGATGTAGATATCGCATTTGCCCAAGATGCCATTGATGAGTATAAGGTATTGTACTAAGTTGTAGTTTGATTATAATATTTGCAAGTAACATTTACTTAACAATACATGTTATCTATCAACTTGTATCTGGTGAGAGAGTTCCTAATGTCCTTGTACTTTTGCCCCCAGAACAAAGCCCCAAATTTTACTGTTCCATTGATTGCCTATTTTGATAGTTGTCTTCACAAATATTCACAATGTTGTTTCCGTAGGGGAAAATAAAAGAGAAAACAGACAACTCTTAAAATGAGGAGAGTTAAGAAGGGGGAAAATTGCTTTTTATGGAAAACAAGAAAAAGTGATTTATTTTAATTTCTAGAAATTAAAAAAGGCTCATGACATGTCTAATTTACCGAAGTAGATAGAATGGAATAAAACCTTTTGACTTTACTATCATCTGAAAATTTAGATAGTATAAGGGAAATGAGCTTAACGTTGGTCGAACTGCAGCAAAAATTTGGGTTAGTATACACACCACATGCATGGCATCACGCATAAATAGAACATGCTTCTGTGCCATAGTAAGGGTTGTGCTTTGTCATTTGTGAGCAGGCTCGCGAGTCTGAAATAGCCATACAGGGACAAAAGGTGGATTTCCAGCGCAAAAAGAGCAAAGGTTGGTGTTTCTTTGCAATTCAGAATAGACTAGCTGAACGTTAAGACTAAACGTCACTCTTTTCTTTGAAAAAAAACAAAAACCAGGGAAATACGGCTATTTCTATTTGCATGATCATGGAAGTCAATTTATATTCCATTTGGGTGTTAGGTGTCACTTCTCTGATAGCAGTGTTAACTTCATTGTGGACAGTTTTTGTCGTGATTTATATGTAGCGAACTAGATTGGTTTCGCTACACATAGTGCCTTTCTTCTTTTCCCCTGTATAAGTAGTTATTGTAGTGGACAGTTTTTGTTATTGATTATCATTTAACGAGAGAACACTTGTATTTTTTAGCAAGTTTACGGAAGCTTGACGAACAGCCTGATTGGCTGAGGGGTGGAAAGCTGCGTGATTATCAGCTTGAGGGTTTGAATTTTCTTGTTAATAGGTTTGGCATTTGTATTTGAAACTCTTCTTTTACCAAATTAAGTGATACCTAAAATATTATCTTCCGATGATTTCCTGATTAGCATCTCCTGCTTTTTGCAGCTGGAGAAATGATACTAATGTTATTTTAGCTGATGAAATGGGTCTTGGTAAGACCGTTCAGTCAGTATCCATGCTTGGTTTCTTACAGGTGAGCGCCTTTTTTTTTCTTTGGTTTTCTTTTATGAAATTTCTTGAAGTTTTGCTTTCATGAGTTACTTTCGAGGTAAACATGAGATTAATATTTCTATTTCCCTTTTCACAGAATGCTCAACAGATCCATGGACCGTTTCTTGTTGTCGTACCTTTATCTACCTTGTCGAATTGGGCAAAAGAATTTAGGAAGTGGCTCCCTGACATGAATGTTATTGTATATGTTGGTACCCGTGCAAGCCGGGAGGTGAGTCAAGTTTTTTGTATTACTGATAAGGGAAGGTACTTTCATTCTTTTAAAGTTTTTATTTATGAAAGACAGAAATGTACTAAGAAGGCAAAAAAGTACACAGAGGCGAGAGGAGCAGAGATTGAATGACTAACCAAAAAGTCTAAACACAAAAAGTTTATACAACAATCTGCTTTAAAATCCTATAGTTCATAGATATTGCAGTGCTTAGTGACCTATCTAAATTCTAGTTTTCAAGTGACCTAAAGATGGCCTTATTTTTTATTTATTTTTTCTATCTTTTTCTCATTCTTCTCTCTCCCTGGAGTCCTGTTCTCTTCCATTGTTTGCTTCTTCATGTACTCTATTCTGTCATGGTCAAAATTTCTGTTTCTCATTTATTAAAAAAAAAAAAACTCATGGGCACCTACGACAAAGCTCATGGGGTTTTGGTTGGAATGGTCAGGCCTTTGGTTTGGTTAGCAAGGTTTGCTTAGCAATTTGAATACTGTCCTTGAGCCATTAGGATTTTTTTTCTTCCTTTTTAACTGATGTCTATACCAATGTCATCATTCACTTGTGGATGTGATGCATGTCTCCAGATTTAGAGAGATGTAGAAAGTTAATTCCTGAGATATTTTACCATCGTAGAGATGAAAAAGGACTTCTAGGACAATTATTTCTTATTGCTTATCTAATGAGCCTCTCAGGTAGCTGCGCAAGGAAGCAGAGTTATTTTATAGCCCTTTGCCGCTCTTAACTTGCACTCTGATTCCTTCTGCAACTTTTTATTGAAGTTACTGTCATCATAGACCTAAAATATCATAGTGCAAGATGAGTACGGAACAGTCTTGATTCCCTGGTGATCCTGAAATATGCAATAGTTATATTGTTAATTTTTAAAAAGAAATGTTCTGGAATCTTCTCATCAAGTGGCACACTCTTGTATCTGTGTACCATGTTTCAACACGGACATGATCAACCTTTTGTTCTGTATTATTTAATTATGCTTGGTGATCCTGAAATATGCAAGAGTTATATTGTTAATTTTAAAAAAGAAATGTTCTAGAACCTTCTCATCAAGTGGCACACTCTTGTATCTGTGTACCATGTGTCAACACGGACATGATCAACCTTTTGTTCTGTATTATTTAATTATGCTTGAAATCTATTTTTTTTTTCTTTTACCTAAAAAAAATTATATTTTTTGTTCATGAGAGTTACTGTTATTTAGCCGTCTCCATTTAAAGGTCTCTGATAGTTTTGTTTGGGATGTAGGTTTGTCAGCAGTATGAATTTTATAACAAAAAGGTTGGCAGGCCTATAAAGTTCAATGCATTATTGACTACATATGAAGTTGTTCTAAAGGATAAAGCTGTTCTTTCAAAGATAAAGTGGAGCTATTTGATGGTTGATGAAGCTCACAGGTTAAAGAATAGTGAAGCACAGTTATACACAACTCTTTCTGTAAGTCAATGGAGCCAATCAATTTCAGTCCATTGGAATCTTTCTTCTTTTAAGCTTAGTTTGCCAGTATTTTGCTATTTGAAGTCGAGTTTGCTTGTATTAAGTGGTATCCTAAATTGACAGGAATTTAGCACCAAGAACAAATTGCTTATAACGGGCACTCCATTACAGAACAGCGTGGAAGAGTTATGGTAAATGATTTATTTTCCTTAATAACACCGAGTCTACAGCTTTTGGATGTTAAGTAGCCAATCCTTGTGACCAACTTGGTCATGTACCTACTCTACTTGGTCCTCTTAACTTTATACTTTTGTTTTATGGTGTCCCTTAAGTAAATGTAGATAAGCATCAACTTTCGTTATACTAAATCTATTAGCTATTGGATGTGTTATAAACTATTATATGAGTTTAACTTATTGCTTCATCTACAATGTTGCTTCTATATTCTGCAGTTGCAGTATCTTGTTATAACCCTTGGGTAGAACTCATCCCCAAAAGCTAGCTTGTAGGGAGAGGGTGCCCAAGTGGTTATAAACCCACACGCTAAGCCCATACTTTAGCAATGTGGGACTCAACCATGATCCTAACATATCTTTGACTTTAAATCCCACTTTCTTGGCATATTAGAGATATATAATTTATCTGTTATTTTTTTTCCTCCTCTATTCCAATTAAGTCTATTCTTTCTTGTATTTCTACTTGATGATCTACATATGCTGCATATACGCTTCAGGATCTTTTTGTGATGCGAAAACTATGAAGCAGTTACGTTTGATTCTAGATATGCTAATGTTTGAAGCCGTGGAATTTAGTGTCTCCCTTGCTTTTGTCTTCTAAAAATACGCTACAGACTATTAAGGAACTATTTTATCAGCTGATATAAAGAAACGGTCACCTTTTGGACACTTCTAGACGTTATTTTAATAACATATCGATTTAAGGTAGGGCCTGCTTTCATACTTATTCAGCTTAGTTGAGCTTGCAACTTTTTGGAAATAAAATAATGTACAAGCTTTACATAAGGAGTAAATTTTGTATTTATAAAGGAAGGACTTGAAACTATTTTGATTTTCCTGAAACACTCTTTTATTCTACATGGATAGGGGAAAGTTTACTACTGTCATCATTTACTGGTGCGTTACATTATGTTATGTGCATGCATCCATGCTTTGCTTATTATTTTCTTTATTCACTTTTCCCCCTTTTTTCTAGGGCCCTGCTTCACTTCCTTGATCCAGATAAGTTCAAAAATAAAGATGATTTTGTTCAAAATTACAAGAATCTCAGCTCATTTAATGAGAGTGAGGTAGGCTTAAATGGCTTCTTTATACTCTTGCCCTAAAACCACACCCCACTCCCCACCCTTCTTTTTTCTTCATAAATTTCCACTCTAAAATGAAATATCTGCTTTTGTTTTGTATAGCTGGCTAATCTTCATATGGAATTAAGGCCTCACATTCTCCGTAGAGTTATCAAGGATGTAGAGAAGTCTTTGCCTCCAAAAATTGAGCGAATTCTTAGGGTTGAAATGTCTCCTCTTCAGAAACAGTAAGTCGTATTGTGAACTTGTAATGAAGAGGCACTCTTTATTGCCATCTCTCAAGTGACTCTACATATCTGGTGATAAATTCTTTCTTCCAGGTACTATAAGTGGATATTGGAACGCAACTTCCATGATCTGAACAAAGGAGTTCGCGGGAATCAGGTTATTATCTGTTTCAAATGTCACTAAGAGTTTCTGGCATTGAGCTATTAGTTATGTGCTTCTATAGTTATGAATTCAAATGTCAAGATGACCGTCCAGAGTTATCCTATTCTCCTTTTGGCTCTTTCCTCTTAAAGTTGCATATGCTAGCTCGTTTTCACATTTCTTCCTTTTCCACTCTCTTCACTACCCAAATCCACACTTCTTTTCCTCTCTGGAGGGAGCACAACTCATGCTTGTAAGTTTTTAGTGTTCAAAACTTGGAGTTTTCTTCATGAGTAAAAAACTAAATAATTTTCATGCCATAATTCAAAACTATTAATGCAAGTTCCTAAACTAAAAGCCACACGTAAGTAAAGATAGGCTGATTGGAATTCTGTATTTGAAATTTTCCTTTTATAGATAATTTGATGTTTAGGTTCTGCAGGATTTCCTGCAACTGCTTTTGAATCACAATAGTCATTCAAACACCAGTTGGCTTAGATCAGTACAAGAGATTCTCCTTCGGATGTACTTGTTCCATAATTTTCCCACATCATCTGTAGATGAATCTGAAACCCATTTCATGAGAGTGAATTTCTTTCCTTGGTGTCTCGTACTTGCATATTGGCAAGTAAGAATGTCATTTTGCGTACTACAGCCACTACTATAATTTCAATATTCTTTGGCTTATTCCTGCAATTATTGTTTCCAAATAGTTATGATGATCTTTTGTTTTTTTTTGAAATCGTTATGATGATCTTTTTCCCCCTTGAGTATTGTCAAGATTTTATTGCATAATCAAGATTTTTCCTTTTCTTCAGGTTTCACTTTTAAATATTGTGGTTGAGTTGAAGAAGTGCTGCAATCATCCCTTCCTCTTTGAAAGTGCAGATCATGGTTATGGAGGAGACTCGATAATTTATGATAGCAGTAAACTTGAGAGAATTATTTTAAGCAGCGGAAAGTTAGTTATCCTTGATAAGCTGCTTGTTAGGTTGCATGAGACAAAGCATCGTGTTTTGATCTTTTCCCAGGTTTGTTTGAGATACCATTTTTTGAATATGTTTCTTTGGTAGGCTACTTGAAGCTATCAAACTGTATGGAATGCTACTCTGGTCTTTATACTTTTAGAGGCTTTTGATTCATCTTTAATGTGGGAGACAATTGTTGATATTGTATCTATCCTCGGACGTTTGAGGATACAACATTTGTCTCCAACAGGTCAAATGGTTGTAGTGCGAAGAGTAGAGCCTCCATTTATTTAATATAACAAATTCCATGGATAAGGAAAAAGTACTTTTCTGTTATATCTGATGAAGCCTTGTCTTCTTTTCATGTCAGAACACACTTTGCATCTATAAAAAAGTTGCGCATTACCTGGATTCCTATCCCTTATTGTGGTGACTTATTGCGCAAAGGTTGATGCTATAATATAAATAAAAGTGTCAATGCTCTAGGACTACCTAACTTTTTGAGGAAGTTTCTCAAGTACTTTGGTTTTGTATGAGTGAAACTCGTCATTTCTTTATTCTACATTTCAATATATACTAGATCTAAGATGTCATTTTGGTGAAGCAGTTTCTGGGCCATGATGATCCCTTATATTTTGTGTTTTAGTACCCTGGTAAATGTTATGGACCGACGGGTATAATTCTGACTTATTGCAGATGGTAAGAATGTTGGATATACTAGCAGAGTATATGTCTTTTAGAGGGTTTCAGTTTCAAAGGCTTGATGGCAGTACAAAGGCAGAGTTGCGTCAGCAGGCAATGGATCATTTTAATGCACCTGGTAGTGATGATTTCTGCTTCCTTCTTTCAACTCGGGCAGGTGGACTTGGTATCAACCTTGCAACGGCTGATACTGTTATAATTTTTGATTCAGACTGGAATCCTCAAAATGACCTACAGGTTGATTGACTTGAAACCTCTTTTTTTCATCTTTAGCTTTTCTCTTTCTTTGGTTCCTAAATAATGTGTTGTGCGGTTCTTAATTGCACACTATGAAAGAATTTTTTTTTTTTTTTTTTACTTATAGCAAGTGTTTTCTCAAACTATGTGCCAGGCAATGAGTAGAGCTCATAGAATTGGTCAACAAGAAGTCGTTAACATCTACAGATTTGTCACAAGCAAAAGCGTTGAGGAAGATATCTTGGAGCGAGCTAAGAAGAAGATGGTTGATAACAGAAACCTTTTGAATGCATGATATACTGAATTATACCTTCATATGTTTGTACAAAATATTTGTATTCGTAATTGTTTGTCAAAGCTACATGGATTCCAAAACTTTATGCACCGTTTCACCAGTTATTCTTGTTCTTCTTGTATGCATGTACTCTTTAGGTTCTTGACCACTTGGTTATCCAGAAACTAAATGCAGAAGGTAGATTGGAGAGGAAAGAAGCAAAGAAAGGGAGTTACTTTGATAAGGTATGGGATTGTCTGAACTTTTTGTAGGATTCCAGTTGTGTTTATCCTTCCCCCATCCCCCGCAAGTTCTCTCCCTCCCTCCTCTCTCCTTGGGAGGTAATGTTGCAAGTCAGCATCGAAATACTATGGTGGCTGGTTATTTTGTTTCCTCGAAATAAACACTCCTAACTGGCATTTCCTATTATTACACAATGGCAGAATGAGCTGTCGGCTATCTTAAGATTTGGAGCAGAGGAACTTTTTAAAGAAGACAAGAACGAGGAAGAAAGTAAGAAAAGACTCTTGAGTATGGACATTGATGAGATTCTTGAAAGAGCAGAGAAGGTTGAAGAAAAGGAAGCTGGAGGAGAGCAAGGGCATGAGTTGTTGAGTGCTTTTAAGGCAAGATAGTTCTCTTTGCTTCTCTACTTTAATTGTGTCTCAACTTTCTTGTTACATTTTTTCAATTCTTTTTTTCTTCCCAGGGCTGTGGAACAGTTAATCATCTAGTTTGTTTTGCACTCATCGTTTCTTTTGATTTTTGCACGTACATTGAATTGTCTGTCTGATGAAATTTTTTACTTTTTCATTTTATACAAATATCCAGGTTGCCAATTTGGGCAGTGCTGAAGATGATGGAAGTTTTTGGAGTCGTTGGATAAAGCCAGATGCAGTAGCCCAAGCTGAAGTATAAACTTATTTTGTTGATATTATTCTTAAAACAAAATTTAATTTGATATCCTTTTCTAAATTAATACCTTAGGAAATATATTTTTAACAATTTAATATTTTTATATTATCTAACTTCACTGATTTATTTATTTATTTATTTTTCTTGTTTTTGGTTGCTTAGGAAGCTCTGGTTCCTCGTGCTGCAAGAAACACTAAGAGTTATGCAGAAGTGGCTCCTCCTGAGCGAAGTAGCAAAAGGAAGAAGAAAGAATCTGAGCCTCCGGAGAGAGCCCAGAAACGTCGCAAGGCAGACTATTTGGTCCCCTCAGCACCAATGATAGAAGGGGCATCCGTTCAAGTAAGAAGATGGTCAGGTGGAAATTTGCCCAAGAGGGATGCATTAAGATTTTCTCGTGCGGTAAGGTTCTATTGTTCTTTTGGATTTTTGTAGTCATCACAGTTCATATATTTTTTTTGTCTTCTAAAAGAATTTGTAGTCGTCACAGTTCATATCCTTTTTTGTCTTCAGTATAGTGGCAACCCTTTGATATAATTTTTTTTAAGCATTATTAAGTTCATTCTTGTGTTGGTGTTTGTTGAAAAGTTAACGGCTTTTTAAAGTTTATATACATTTAATTCCAATTCCTAGAAATTCACGATAAGGGAGAGGAACCCTTCCCCTCCCCCGAACCCCCTCCCCATCCCCTTGGAGATAGAAGGTCGTACTGATGAGGAAAAGAAATATCATGGATGATTTATATTTTGTTCTAGTTGAGATTTGTGCT
The DNA here is from genome assembly GCF_000414095.1 of Morus notabilis. Lineage (NCBI taxonomy): Eukaryota > Viridiplantae > Streptophyta > Magnoliopsida > Rosales > Moraceae > Morus > Morus notabilis. The sequence goes on along the minus strand of NW_010360141.1, from coordinate 22,885 downwards.
CTATTTATGTATGGAATTCCATTTATACTTTTATTTATTTATTTATTTATTTTGGTTCTCAAATAAATAAATTTTAGTTGTTGAATTTGATGTCTGATACTTATAGCTGAGGATGTCTGGGTTTTGGTATGTGCTATCGTGATGATTTGTCCTGTTATTTATTTATTTTGGTTCTCAAATAAATAAATTTTAGTTGTTGAATTTCATGTCTGATACTTATAGCTGAGGATGTCTGGGTTTTGGTATGTGCTATCATGATGATTTGTCCTCTAACTTGTCTCATTTTTTTGCTTTTGATTTACACTTCCCGAATTGGAATTTAGGTTATGAAATTTGGAAACGAGAGCCAAATTAGCTTAACTGTTGAGGAGGTTGGAGGTGCAGTTGCAGCAGCTCAGCCAGATGCTCAGATTGAGCTTTTCAATGCATTGATTGATGGTTGTAAAGAAGCAGTTGAAATAGGAAGCTTGGACCCAAAGGTTTGTTTGAGATTCTGTTTTCTTGGTAATTTCTATTGAAGGCAATAATTGCTTTGGATTTATTTTGCAAGGTTTTGTGGTGTTCATATGTACATTTGGAACTTATCTCTAGGGACCCTTGTTGGATTTTTTTGGAGTCCCTGTGAAGGCTAGTGATCTCCTAACACGTGTTCAAGAACTTCAACTTCTAGCAAAGCGCATTAGTCGCTATGAAGATCCAATTGCACAATTTCGTGCCCTGTCATACCTGAAACCTTCAAATTGGTCGAAAGGTTGTGGTTGGAATCAGTTTTCCCTACTTCTCTTACTCGAAAGGTATTTTATTACTATTTTCTTTTTCTGATTATTATTCCGTTATAGTTGATGATGCAAGATTGCTTCTGGGAATACATTATCATGGCTTTGGCAATTGGGAAAAGATAAGGCTAGATGAAACACTTGGCCTTACGAAAAAGATTGCTCCAGTGGAGTTGCAACATCATGAAACCTTTTTACCTCGTGCTCCTAATTTGAGAGACCGTGCTAATGCTCTCCTTGAAATGGTAGGCAGCTTCTGGCCATTGTTAGTGTATTCTTGCATGAATTGGAATAACCAGGATTAGGACAATCAGCTTGCATCTGTAAGATGATAAACTTGTGGACTTTATTATATGGCTCATTTGTGGAAGAGCAAAACTGGGGGGTTAATTTTATATTCATGATTGTATCATATTCTTGTTTCTTATGAAAACAATCTTGATTTATTTGTTTAGAAGAGATGAACCTGTGTATCGATGTCCTTAACTATATTGTTCTTTCTTTCTTCTCTCTTTTATTTTATTTTATTTTTGTTTACGTACATTTTCTGTTCACTTGTTTTGGACTTCCTCTGTTTATGGAAGATATTACTGTGAACTTTTAGTATTCTCTATTGTTGCTTTGCACTCGTTCAAGAATCCATGCTTGGATAAATGCCAGATTGCATCAGATGGAAAGATGGTTCGGTATTTTGGTCAAACTAATGTTTATGGGCAGGCTCATTTGTTGTCTTTGAAATGAGTTTTTCTCATCATCAAGTGTTATCTTGTCTTTGTTTCTTTGTCAATTTAATGTGCAAGAGTGGCGTCCTCCGTGTGTTATGCTGTTGTATCGTATCATTCTAGCCATACCTCTTTTTTGGTATGGTGCTTATAATCTGTACATACTGATAAATGACTGAATTTTTCAAAAGAACCATGTTGATGTTCATTTTATCTGGGTATTCTTTGCATGAACTGATTATCATCACATATGTAACAGGAAATTGCTGCTCTTGGTAGGAAGAATTCAAGCACTAAAGCGGGTAAGAAGGTTTCTAAGAAGGACAGGGAGAATATCCTCAATGTGCCTGCATCTCAGGGTCGGGGGAAGAAGGGTAAAGCAGGTTCAGCTATGGTTGCTGGTCAAACAAACAAGGACAGACTTGCAAAACCCCAGAAAGTTGAACCTTTAGTTAAAGAGGAGGGTGAAATGTCAGATAATGAAGAAGTATATGAGAAGTTCAAGGAGGAGAAATGGATGGAATGGTGTGAGGATGTCATGGTTGATCAAACGAAAACCCTGGGACGTCTTCAACGGTTGCAGACTATTAGTGCTGATCTTCCAAAGGAAAAGGTACATTTTTATTATGTTTGTGCATTGACGTCCCTGCTCTTATGTTTTTCCTCCTACGTGGTGCAGTAAAATGATTTTATTGAATGTTCTTTTTCTTTTGCTCCATCCTCAGGTGCTTTCAAAAATACGAAATTATTTACAACTTCTTGGACGAAAAATAGATCAAATTGTTATTGAGCACGAGGAGGAGCCATACAGACAAGATAGTACGTTCTTCCTCTGGTTAATTTATATTAGTCGTTCTTGACTGGTTGTGCTATGATATTTGCCGTTGCTGCCATCTCTCTCACATTTCTGTATTATGGTTTATTTTCCTTTCTTATGCAATAATTAATTTCTATTAAAGTGTGTTTATTGTTTATTGGTTTTCTTTAATCCTGAATATGCGTTTATTATTATTCTTATTATTATTATTATTATTATTCTTGGTCCTTTTTTTTCCCTCCCTCCATTATGCATGTTTATTGTTCAGTTCAGTTCTTACTTCATTATTATACAGGGATGACCATGCGATTGTGGAACTACGTATCTACCTATTCAAATTTGTCCGGTGAGAGACTACATCAAATTTATTCCAAACTTAGACAGGAGAGGGAAGAGGAGGCAGGCCCTTCTCATGCCAATGGTTCTGCTTCTGGTTCCTTTGGCAGAGATGGGGACGCAATTCATTTTACTCCTTTCTCCCGTCAAAGAGGTTTCAGAAATGCGACAACAACAAACCCGGGGCCGGATCCATTTCAGAAGGGTCATGATACAGCCAAATTCGAAGCGTGGAAACGAAGGAGAAGAGCGGAAGCTGAGAGTCAGTTCCAAGTTCTGGCCCCACCTCAAAGAGCTTTGAGTAATGGCACCCGGATAACCGACCCTAACTCGTTGGGGATCCTTGGGGCAGCACCATTTGAAAATAGGCGTGCGGGTAATGAGAGGCCTTTTAGGACGCGTCAGCCTGGATTACCCCCAAGACAAGGTTTCCCATCCAGTATCAAGTAGGGATGGATTGAAAGCGGCTGACAAAAGAGTGAAGGCAACAGCGCTCACCTGTGGCATTGACCGCTTCAGCCCTTAAATATTCTCTGGAGATTTTTTCAACCATGGGAATAAAATTTTTGCAGATTCCTGTACGGTATTCTGAGACTGATCCAAGACCAAACGGGATATGCGTCCATTAACCGAAAAGTCGTTGTCCAAGACCAAGGGGCTGAGGTAAAGAGCCAAAGTTCTTGCCATATGTGCAAGACGTTAGTCTTGCTGCCATTTTTTTCCCTCTTCTTTTTGTACTTTTTGAAGATGAGTTCAGTTGGTAATTTGTTTACTTGTATAGTGAAAGTTAGGTATAAGGATTACTCGTTACTCATCTGATGTATACACATACATTGAGCAGAACATCTTTTGTGTATTAGGCCTTAACGGAAATTGTACATTACCAATTTTGCAATAATTTTTGGCTAATTTTCATTCATGGCAACTGTCCTGCCATTTCTTTCACTAATTCATGATTTTCTCTGAATATTTCCTCTTCTTGTTTAATCTTTCTTAGAAAAAAAAGACCACGTCTGTGCTCCATTCAAATCAAGTTCATGCGGGTTTGTGTGTGTGTGTGTGTGTGTGTGTGTCGACTATCAAACTTATAGTTTCAACAAATTTGTGGCAATAAGCAAATAAACGTTTCAACTCTTATCTATTTTATAAAAGTTTTAATTTTTATTCTAATATAATATCAAAACGTTATTTTCCAATTTATGAGGAATCATTACTTTTTATGGAACGTTATTTTTCATTTGATGTAATTCGTCAATTGATGGATCTAACAAGATTCATGGACTCTGAAATGATTATTTATTTGTCACTTAGGTTGTGATAACTCACAGAATCCCTAGAATCTCTGTAGTCATTGACAACATAATTTAAAGTGAAAAAATCATTTTATTGTTGCCCATGTGTGACAAAATTGATTTTGGTTACGTCATTATGTATATACCAAAATAGCCATCCAATGACTTTAGATTCCGTAAGTGATTTCTCTTTTTATGGTTAGAAATTTAAGCTGAAATAAATTCAATATGTAGTTTGTTTACTTATACAAGAGTAAAACAAATTGCAATATAGGGGAAAAACAGAAGGGGGAAAAAAAAAAGAAAGGAAAATGAATATACACCACACACCACATAGTAGCAACTAGTGACACATTCCAACATGAGCATCGAAAAAGAAAAAAAAAAAGAAAAGAAAGAAAAAACAAGAAAAGACTGGTGTCAAACAGTTTAAAATAACAATAAAAACAGTAATTAGAAAATTTGCAAAATTAGAGTGTTTGAAAAAGTGCTGTGTGGTGTTGGTTCCCAAGGGAGAGGTGTGGTTGACAACGCATTATCACTTTATCCTTCACATTGTTTTCTCAACCTCAAGCTTCTATTTTTCCAAACTGCATGCCTATACTAAACCACAAGGCTTGAAAATGACTTTATCTTTGTTTACAGGTTTTCTGTCCATACGTTCTGGGCAGTTTCCATTTCTGCACCTGGGTTTTCTCCATTTTCTATTTTACTTGTGTATTTGACATGTTCATTTCATTCAAGTCCTTGTAACGAACTAAACAAGGCTCCCTTTTGAAAAAACTTGCCAACTCTTGGTTAGTAATCCTTTTAAGCTCACAACTTGGCATTGGAAACATAGTAATTCTTTTTTTTTTGGGGCGTGTGTGCTGATTATAAGGGGGACATCCCCTTTGTCTATAGCAGAAATCTAGGACCACTAATAAAACAGAAATGATATGACTCAATTCTACTCAAAGATGATCTCAGTTTTTACTCTAATCTGAATAAAACAGAAATGATCTGACTCAATTCTACTCAAAAGATAATCTCAATTTTTACTCTAATCTAACCACTATAAGCCCAATCCTAAAAAGGAGCTGCGGAGTATCAAATCTTGAACTCATTATAAGAGGAGGAAAAAGCAAAAAAAACATCCTAACTGGTGTGCCACCCAATTAGGTAGCACAGTAATGTTTTATTATCCACCAATTGAATCCAATCTAATTTTACTTGCTATTCACCAAAATCCGATAGGGTCTAAGAAACAGCTAACTATACATATGATTATTTAGTACCTTGTTCGTTGCAATTGGTGTTAGAGTTACTTGATCATGTCACAAAGTAATGAAAAAAAAAATTAAAAAAATGGGTAGTCAAGAAAGAAAACCAAGAATTGAGGGGCATTGGAGCAATTATGTTTGCAGCTAAACTTCAAATGCGAAGAAAATATATGTCAAAAAGCAATTCCAAAGCTGAGGTCGAGAACTTGCATGTTATTCATTCTTAGCCGCAAGATGAACCCCTTTGTGTGCTCTTATCTGCCACGTTAAGGAAGGTGGGACCCACATGGGAACCTTGATGGTTGATTGGCTCTCTCCCGCGCTCTCATTATAAAAATATATAGCTCCTTTGGCAGTTCTCTTCCAAGGTCCTACTTCTCTGTGTAGGTTTGTGCTAATTTGCTCTCAGGAAATTCTACGAAATCTGAGAGGAAGATTCTCTTTCCAGGTATTCTTTACTTACACCTCTCCTTCTGCAATATTCAGATTTGCCCATATCAATACATGACTTTTTCTATGCATATTTTGTTCTTTTGTTTATTTATTTTTTTGGTTACGCATAACGTGTGTATGTATGGCTTTGCTATGTCTCACAATTTGTGGTAACAAAATATGAGCTTCATGATGTTATTTTTATTTCTTTAATCAATTGTTTAAATGGTCCATATGATATGAGGTCCTAGAATTAAGCTAATTTGCACTAGAAAAAAGAAAAAAATAAAAAAAGAAGAAGAAGCAAATTTATAGATTTTCTTTTCCTGTTAAATGTTCTAATTGGTATCAAGTAACTAATGAAGGAACATATGTTATGCTTCTTATCTAAGTTATTGATATGTTTTTAGGAAAAAAAATTTGTTCGATTATTTTCCTTTATGTTAAGGATGATCTTCAAAAAAAAAAAAAAAGAAGTATTATTTTTTACTGGGAAATGTTGTTCAATAGGTGTTCATGGTTTTCCAACATTAAGAACTTGGTATTTTCTTTTATTGATCTTCTTGTTGCGTTGAGATTTCTTTTACAGTTACCATTCAAGAAATGGTCTTTTTTTATTTCCTTGTTTTAATTGATTGATTAGTAATATTATAGAGTGATCACTATGCTGTGAAAACTTATGGTAATACCAAATTTTTTTTTTTAATAATAACATAAACTCGAGAAAAAAATAGGTATTTTTGGACGCATGGAGAAGGAAAAAAAATGTTTTCAGCAATTCAGCTATTGGCTCATGCAGTCTTGGGGTTTTGAAATAATAAGAGTTTTTGTTATTGTTTTTTTTTTTTGTTTTTTGTTTTAATGCATGTTTAGCCAAAGTCATACTATTTTTGAGATGAAGCATACAAAATGAGAAGAATGCTGATGACAATAGTTAATCTGATCCATGCCCAAAAAAAAAAAAAAGCCCTATTAAGTCTAATACTATTATTGCTCCGTGACATACTACTTTGTTGATAATATGGCTTTTTATACTCGATTCCAAAATAGAGGAACTAAAGAATACTTAAAAAAAAAAGGTCTTTTGGCTTGTAGTTTCTAATTGTTGTAATGTTTATGTGGAACTGTTAATTGAGGAATCTCAACATAAATAGAGAATGAATTCACCCTTTTTTTTTCCATCTTTCCTTGTCCATATTACTTTATTCAGTAAGCTTTTTATTAAAACCTGTAGTGAATTCCAAATATTATTTTGAGTCTTTAATCTTTTGAGACAAAATAGTAGATGAAATAAGGCCATTAACTATAGATGAAATTGAGCTTCCTTTATGTACCTGAGATGTTTAGGCTCCAAAATGCCCAGCACATAGCTGAAGCTCATATATGTGGAGATTTTTAATGGATATGGAAAAACTGAGTTTTCTGCAACTGAAATTGATCCTCTTCAATTGTGTTCTGCAGCAGTGAAACTTTCAAACTGCTAGGAAGAGAAGATGGACTACGTCAATGGACCAGGAAGGCACCACCTCTTTGTCCCGGGGCCCGTCAACATCCCGGAACCAGTCATTCGGGCAATGAACAGGAACAATGAAGATTACCGCTCTCCTGCTATTCCAGCAATGACCAAAGTTCTCCTTGAGGATGTGAAGATGATTTTCAAGACTACATCTGGAACCCCATTTCTGATCCCAACCACTGGTACTCTGTCCAATAAGGATTATATGTAAAAATTATGTGACAACATGTTAAATTTATATTTCAAACTTCTGTCAAGCGCCAAGAATAGTTTTAGTCCTAAAATTCACAGCCTTGAAGTTATATCTATCATACGCATCCATGATCTGTTTTGTGAATCATTTTGAAGGCTCAAAAGTTCATTTACATGTCATTTGGCTTCTTGGGCATTTCTGTTTATGTGCTAGTGAAAGTAATGGTTTTCTCTTCTCTTCATAGGTACTGGTGCATGGGAGAGTGCACTCACAAACACATTATCTCCAGGCGACCGGATTGTATCTTTCCTGATCGGTCAATTCAGTCTGCTCTGGATTGATCAGCAGCAACGTCTCAAGTTCAATGTCGATGTTGTCGAAAGTGATTGGGGCCAGGGTGCCAACCTAGAGGTTCTGGAAGCAAAACTCGCAGAAGACCGTGCCCATTCCATCAAGGCAATTTGCATTGTTCACAATGAGACAGCAACTGGAGTTACTAATAACTTGGCAAAAGTGAGACAACTACTTGGTAAGTGGATCACCTCTGCAAAGAGATTAATTAGAATACATTAGTTTATTCCTTTTGGTTCAACTGTTACTGGAGCAGTGGCAGTAAGGAAGCAAATTCTTATGCTTGTTACATTTTTTCGTGTTAAGTATATGTTGTAGGACCAAGGTGGAAAAGATAAAATCGAGATAGGAGAAAAAAAAAAGAAAAAAAAAAGAGAAAGTACCACTAGATAGAGAAGTAGAACCACAGGGGAAGAAACATAGATTCTAAAGAGAGCAGGAAAACCAATAATCTCAATATTCATTTTGTTAATATCAGCTCTAGTGAAATGACATTCACTATACGTCTAAACCTTTCAATGGAAGTAAAACATAGCAATATAAAATTCAATACATTCTAAATAGTCCTAAAAGATAAACAGTCTTAAATTGGAAATTATGTATCGAAACTAAAGCACATCCTAGTACAATAACATTCTAGTACATAAATACACAATTCAAATTCTAATATCCCAATCTTGTTTTATATCAGTATATATTTGGGCCATTATTGATTTCCATGGTTGGGAAGCATTTGATTTTCACTTGATTCATAATGGCGAGAACTTGGCTATATAGATGGAAATTCTTAAGCTATAGCTGCACAAGTTTCCAATATTATTGGTATAGAGTTTTCATAGCTTCTGTATTATGATGCATAGAACAAGCAGCCTTTTCACTGGCAAACTTCTTGATTCAACATCATTCAATGTGCTGTAATTTTAAATATCTCATTAGTTTTACTTATAAATTTCCCAACATAATGGCTGCTTCTCACATTCTATTGAACTCTCAGATGACTATGGGCATCCAGCACTGTTGCTTGTTGATGGGGTGTCTTCCATATGCGCTCTTGATTTCCGCATGGACGAATGGGGAGTTGATGTTGCTTTAACTGGCTCTCAGAAAGCTCTCTCTCTTCCCACTGGGATCGGTATTGTGTGTGCTAGCCCCAAAGCTCTGGAGGCCTCTAAATCCGCAAAATCGGTGAGAGTCTTCTTTGACTGGAACGACTACTTGAAGTTCTATAAGTTAGGAACATATTGGCCCTACACCCCTTCCATCCAGTTGTTGTATGGGCTGAGGGCAGCTCTCGATCTCATTTTCGAGGAAGGACTCGACAATGTGATCGCAAGGCATAGTCGTTTGGGGAAAGCAACAAGGTAAAACTATATTACTTTCCGCCTACATAGGCACAGAATTTGAATAGCATATACCATGTCTTGTTGTTAAATGAAGTGTTTTACATCGCAATTTTTTCATAAATTTGTTTAAAGCAGGCTTGCTGTTGAGGCATGGGGGTTGAAGAACTGCACCCAAAAGGAGGAATGGTACAGTGACACAGTGACTGCTGTTCTTGTTCCTCCTTACATTGATAGTACAGAGATTGTTAAAAGAGCATGGAAAAGATACAATCTGAGCTTAGGACTTGGCCTGAACAAGGTAGCTGGGAAGGTTTTCAGAATAGGGCATCTTGGTAACCTGAATGAGGTACTCTAAAAACTCAATAGTTTTCTCTTATGAATAAACATTAGTTTAGAAACAAAGAAAA
>NW_010360141.1:1684-6953 GCF_000414095.1 Morus notabilis | reverse complement strand
TTGTCATGAATTTTTTTAATCAATTATACAATTTATTGTCACCGTCGAATCACTATTTTACAGTTAAAACTCACACCCATAACTTTTAAAAGGTATATGTCTAACATAAGATTGATAGTTTGATATTGATAATTAATCTCACAACGGATGAGAAGTAATTATTATCTCAAGTCAACAGAAAAACCTACAAAAACATAAAATTTTGAAAGCACCCTTTTGCTTAGCACCATAATTAATGTACAATTAGACACCGGACCACCCACTAATTAAAGATAAATTCTATAGCATTATGCTTATATTTTATTAGTGATGGTATTTAGTACCAGTTACATCCTCAAGTATTTTTCACAATGCAAATAGAAAGTAAATCTTATATTATGTGACTCACTTTGTATGAATGTGTGGAGACAAGTATAGTTACTCGGCGGCAGGGTTGAAGGACAAAAGGGCAAAGGCATACACATGTATTTTGAAATTTCCTCTCTATATACCACAGGTACTTCTAAGTATTAGAGATATTAAACGATAGTTTCTTTATTTAGATTATTGTACAGCTGGAATTAGATTTGTATAGCTAAGAATTTTAAATTCCCTAGATTATAGTTAGTTTCCAATTTCAAAATATTGTTTCCTGATTCTGTTTGTAACCTATTTATACTCTTCTTCTATCAATGGAAAAGTTGTGCATTATTTCCTCAATTCTAAAGTCTCATATGGTATCGAGCCGCTGGTCCTCCTTCTGAAATTTTTTTTTCCGCTCCACCATGGCAGCCAACCAACCTCAGTTTCCCCTACCCACCGAATCCCACATTGTCGCCCTTTCCAATTCCGCCAATCCAACCCAACCTCTTCAACTCATCAATATGTCTAATCACAATATTGTCAAACTCACCTCCACCAATTATTTGTCATGGAAGCTTCAAATGGAAGCCAATCTCGTCGGCTATGATCTCTACAAATACATCGATGGTTCTCATCCATGTCCTCCGTCTACTGTTCGCACCAACAATGTAGACACAACCAACCCGGATTATCTCCCATGGGTTCGGCAAGACAAACTGTTGTTTGGCGTCCTTGTCGGATCCATCTCATCTCCCTTGATTCCGCTTATCCAACATGTTACCACCTCCCGCAAAGCATGGCTCACCCTTGCCAACACTTATGCTCGCCCGTCTCGTGGACACATCAAGCAAATCAAGGACCAAATCAAGCGCTCGGTCAAAGCTTCTCAGTCGATCTCAGAATATATGCAATTTATCAAGTGCCGCTTCGATGAACTTGCCGCGCTTGGCAAACCGATGGATCATGAAGATCTTATCGAGAAGATTCTCGATGGTCTTGATGACGACTACAAGGCTCTTGTTGATGGTATTGCGGGCCGCGACACACCAATCTCTTTTGATGAGCTTCATGAGAAACTGATCAATCGGGAACTGTCCCTCAAACAGGGTCCCCCTCATTCACACCGGTCACGGCCAACGCTGCATTCAACCGCCACAATGGAGGCTCACGGCCTCCCCCCTCTCGGCCTGCCTGGACGCCCAACCCACCATCCGCCGGCTTATCTCCGTAACATACGGCCGGCCGAAGGTCCTTTCAGCGCCGTCCGCCACGCCCGTACCTCGGCAAGTGTCAGGGTTGTCGTGCTCAGGGCCACACCGTCGCGCAATGTCCTCTATTTCAGTTGATCCCAGCCAACACTGCTTCCTCGTCTGCACTCCGGTCTTCGGTTCCTAATCCTGGCCGCTCTCCCTCCCCTCAGTGGCAACTGAAGGCACACATGGCCACTGCGTCCGCTTCAGACAACTTTACGTGGCTTCTTGACTCCGGGGCCTCTCATCACGTCACTGCTGATTTGAACAATATGTCGCTTAAAGCTCCTTATGACGGCCCATACGACATTGTTATTGGTGATGGTACTGGGTTACACATTTTTCACACTGGTTCTACTTCCTTACAAACTCCCTCTCATTCCTTTAAATTACATGATGTTTTATGTGTGCCCAATATGAAACGGAATTTGATTTCTATATCTCAATTTTGCAAAACAAATAAAACATCCGTTGAATTCTTACCCACTTCCTTTCATGTGAAGGATTTAATGACGGGGGCAACACTGCTACAAGGACGAACTAGAGATGGTGTGTATGAATGGCCGGTGTCATCCCCTCCTACCAAAGCCAAACTTACCTTATCCAGTGTCAAAGCTTCTCCTGCTGATTGACACCACCGCTTAGGTCATCCGTCCGAGTCTATCCTTAGGCATATTGCGTCTACCTTTTCTTTATCTGTCTCTAAGAATTTTCATTGTAAAGACTGTTATTGCAATAAAAGTCATAAATTACCTTTTTCCCAATCCACTATTGTTTCTCATGCTCCGCTTCAAATCATTTTCTCTGATGTGTGGACTTCTCCTATTCATTCTGTTGATAATTTCAAATATTATGTCATCTTTGTGGATCATTACACTCATTACATCTGGTTGTACCCCCTTGCTCATAAATCGGATGTTTCCATTGTCTTTCCACGTTTCAAAGCTCTGGTTGAAAACTACTTTCAAACAAAAATTGTCACCATCTACTCTGACAATGGGGGGAATACACGGGTCTAAAATCATTCTTGTCCACAACTGGCATCTCTCATCTCACCACTCTTCCACACACACCCGAACATAATGACTTTTCTGAGCGTCGCCACCGCCACATAGTTGAAACTGGTCTCGCTTTCCTATCCTGGGCTTCCTTACCTCTCTCCTTCTAGTCCTATGCTTTCCTCACTGCCACCTACCTTATAAATCGTTTACCTACTCCCACCTTGGACATGATCTCTCCCTATCATAAGCTTTTTGCTTCTCCTCTAAATTATCTCAAACTGCGAGTCTTTGGTTGTCTTTGCTACCCGTGGCTTCGTCCATACTCTCCTCATAAATTGGCCCCTCGCTCCACTCCTTGTGTTTTTCTTGGCTACTCCCAGACCCAAAGTGCCTATCTGTGCTATGAACCCACCTCTAAGAAGATGTATACTTCCAGGCATGTACGTTTTGTTGAAACTGAATTTCCCATGAATGGTTTACTTCCCCATTTATCTCGTCCGGATGACTCTACCGGTTCCACTTGGCTCTCTATTCCTCTTCTTGCTCCGGCTTCTAACACACCATCTCCGGCTCAACCTCACAGGACGCCTTCGTCAGGTAATCTCTCAATTCCCAGCTCGACCATTTCTTCGTTTCTGCCTTCTTGCTGCGGAAAAAATGCCACCTCGCCATGGCAAGAAACTTTGGACAGCTCAGCTCTCACTTCGCCTCCCTCTAGCCGCGACGAAGAAAATCCATCCCCAAACCAACCACTGCCCAGTCCCACAACCCAACCAGAAAATCCGTCTCCTTGTCCCACCACAAAACCAGCCCCCAAACCAACCACTGCCCACCCCTCCCGGACCTCCCCCATTGTTACCCGTTCCCACAACCACATACATAAGCCAATCACCAAATTGAACCTCTCCGCTCTTCTTGCCAAAGAGGTAGAACCCACATGTGTGACTCAGGCTATCAAGGATGACAAATGGCATCAGGCCATGTTTGTGGAGTTCAATGCCCTTATTCAAAATGGCACTTGGGAGTTAGTTCCTCCGGATACGGCTCAGAACATTGTCGGTTGCAAGTGGATTTTTCGTATTAAACGTTTGCCTGATGGTTCTGTTGACAGGTACAAAGCTCGTCTGGTTGCCAAGGGTTTTCATCAGCGCCCCGGTGTTGACTACCATGAGACATTCAGCCCTGTTGTCAAACCCACAACTGTTCGTCTGGTGCTTTCTATTGCGATCAGCCGTGGCTGGTCTCTCCGTCAACTTGACGTCAATAATGCTTTTCTTCAGGGCACTCTCACTGAAGATGTCTACATGACACAATCACAGGGCTTCACTGATACTGACCACCCCCAGCATGTCTGCAAGTTGAGAAAAACTATCTATGGCCTCAAGCAAGCACCTCGTGCTTGGTATAATGAGCTTTGTCAGTTTCTTCTTCACTCCGGCTTCATCAACTCTATTGCAGCACCTCTCTGTTTATTTTCAACAAAAACAACGTAACTCTTTATCTTCTTGTTTATGTTGATGATATTATTATCACAGGGAGTGATTCCATTGCAGTTCAGGGATTCATTACACTTCTAGCCAATCGGTTTTCGTTAAAGGATCTTGGTTCGTTAACCTACTTTCTTGGCGTAGAAGTTGTCCCTCACTTACAGGGCATCATTCTATCACAACGGATATATATTGCTGATCTTCTTGCTCGTACCAAGATGACCGATGCCCGCCCGGTCGCCACACCTCTCGCCATGACGCCCACTCTTGTTCTTCACTCGGGCTCTGCGCTATCGGATCCCACTGAATATTGTACCATTGTGGGAAGTCTTCAATACCTCTTTCTGACTCGCCCGGACATTGCATATGTGGTTAACAAACTTTCTCAGTTCATGCATCGTCCAACCACTAATCACTGGAATGTTGCCAAACGTCTTCTCAATCTTTGTGGAACCATTGATCAGGGTATTCTTCTCCATTGCCGCTCTACACTTGATCTTCATGCTTTCTCCGACGCTGACTGGGCCGGTAACAAAGATGACTTCACCTCCACTAGCGTATACATTGTTTATCTTGGTCGCAACCCCATCTCTTGGAGTTCTAAGAAACAACGCACGGTTGCTCGATCATCGACTGAAGCTGAATATCGATCTGTTGCTGCTACAGCTGCAGAATTGCGCTGGATCACTTCTCTTCTTGGTGAGCTTGGTTTATCTTCCTCTCAGAAACCGGTCATCTACTGTGATAATGTGGGAGCCACAAATTTATGTTCTAATCCGGTGTTTCATTCCCGTATGAAACATGTTGCACTCGACTATCATTTCATTCGTGAACAAGTTCGGACTGGACTTCTTCGAGTGACGCATGTCTCTTCTACGGATCAGTTGGCAGATGCTCTCACTAAACCTCTACCCCGCACACGCTTTCATCAGCTACTACTCAAGATTGGAGTCTTCTTTCGGAGCTCCGACTTGCGGGGGCATATTAGAGATATTAAACGATAGTTTCTTTATTTAGATTATTGTACAGCTGGAATTAGATTTGTATAGCTAAGAATTTTAAATTCCCTAGATTATAGTTAGTTTCCAATTTCAAAATATTGTTTCTTGATTCTGTTTGTAACCTATTTATACTCTTCTTCTATCAATGGAAAAGCTGTGCATTATTTCCTCAATTCTAAAGTCTCATA
>NW_010360141.1:0-651 GCF_000414095.1 Morus notabilis | reverse complement strand
TATATATATATATATTTATATTTTCTTTTATTTTGCTTTAGGATTTGATTTCTAGTTTTAGATTTACGTTTTATTTTCAATAAATCATTATGGGAAAAAGCATTTGGAGATCAAGAAGAATGAGAGGAGAAGAAAGAATTTGGAGATTGTGACAACTCTAAAATGAATTTTTTATTTTTATTCTCATCTTTTTATTTTTGTGATTTGTAAATGATGGAACTTTTAATTTTACTTTCTTTAATTTTCGTTATGGAGTAGTTGTCTTTTTAGAGCTTTGATTTTACCTAATTATGAAGTGTTGATTTATTTTAAGTGATTTTTCATGATTTATTTGTGCTGTACCATTCTTAATGCTTCTAATTTGTTGGGGAAAAAATTAGATGATTTGATGTATGAGTTAGGCACTTAGAGAGCTAATTTATACATCCGATTTGGATAGCACAACTTAAGTTTTTAGAGTTCGGGAGGTTCAAAATACTTTCGTAGTCATTAAGAGAACTAGAGCATAATGAATGTTTAAATTACTTGACTTTTAATAGGGATATTGAAATCGGATTTAGAGCTTATTATCTAATTTGACGTTCGGGAGAGGTAATTGGGTGAATTAAAAGTTCTTGACTAATAAATTAGGAGATTCACTTTTTTTTGTTC
>NW_010360140.1:0-313 GCF_000414095.1 Morus notabilis | reverse complement strand
TGCTCCGATTATTTGATAATCAAAAATTAATTATGTATTTATGTGATGGCTAGGCACTTGCATTTATGGATGTTTATATTTCTATCAGAGCGGTCTATAGACGATATTAATTTATGCTCCGGTTTATGGATGATGGATTTGGTCGTTAATTATATGGTTCCATTGATTGCATTAAATTCGTTCAAATTAAATTATTTGTCATATAATTCGGGATTAGAATTACTATAATTCTAGGTTTTGGATAGAATTAGCGTTTTGATTTTGAATCAAAAAGAGGCAAGTAAGATCAAGTTTTAATCTTTGAAGATGCCCA
>NW_010360139.1:0-555 GCF_000414095.1 Morus notabilis | reverse complement strand
CACGTTTACAGTGAAAACTTTTGGTGTCGGAACGGGGCTCATCATCCGTAAGATCGAGCCCTCTTCGCGCCCTACAACTACCACGGGAACGGTGACAACTTTTGTTGTCAAAATGGGGCCCATCAACCGTTAGATCGAACCTCGCTTCGCACTCTACTGCTGCCACGGGAATGGTGACAACTTTTGGTGTCGTAATGGGGCCCATCAGCCGTTAGAATGAAGCTCTCTTCGCACTCTACAACTACCACGGGAACGGTGACAAATGTTGGTGTCAAAACGGGGCCCATCAGCCGTTCGATCGAAGCTCACTTTGTGATCTACAACTGGCACGGGAAAGGCGACATCTTTTGGTGTCATAGAGGGGCCCATCATCCGTCATATTGAAGCTCTTTTCGCGCTCTACAATCCCCACTGGAATGGCGACAACTTTTGGTGTCGAAACGGCGCCCAACAGCCTTTAGATTGGAGCTCGCATCGCGCTCTACAACTGCCACGAGAAGCGCAACAAATTTTGGTGTCGTAACGGGGCCCATCAGCCGTTAGATCGACGAGAGC
>NW_010360138.1:551-6187 GCF_000414095.1 Morus notabilis | reverse complement strand
AAAATTTCAATAGTTTGGTCTCTGGATTTGATTGTTAATATTCATCTTGCCCCAACTCTAATCTCTGTGAATTTGATTGTTATTGTTAATCTATGCTTTAACCCTAGGCATGCCACACTCTTTTAACAGTTATTTCGTTAATTAAGGAAAAAAATTAGTGTCGTGTTTATTATTCTTTGCTGAGCTCTTGTGCATTTTACGCGGAAAATTATAAATTATTCTCGAGACAGGCGTGAAATTAGAAAGAAAAGAAACTGTACTGAGCCTGCGTCTATGTGGGATTCTTTACCTGGTGAGGTAGCCAATGAAATTTGGCAGGGCAGGCTCAATTTGGTAAGTTTTGTTTTTGTTTTTGTTTTTATTTGCTGATTCACTCGATTAAAGTGGTGTGGTATGTTTGTATACAAAATGAGGGTGAGAAAACGCAAGGGAAAAAAGGACAAAAAAAATGCCTCAATTTCAACTTGGCTCCTATCCCTGAACTAGTGAGCTTGGGCATGTCCAATCATTAAATCACGAGAAAAACTTTTTTCCGAGGATATTAAAGTCAATCGAAACTTATTTTTCCATTGAAGCATCAAATTTCTCACCATAAAAGGATTGTCTTCAAGCATGCAAGACTGAGTTTCAAGTTGCGGTTGCTATGGAGTATGGACGCGTAAGGAAACTTAAAACCTGGAATTGAAGTAGGGGTGGCAATTTTTCCGTTACCTTGCACAAAATGCTCCTCATTTTTTCCATTACCCTCCCAAGCTATTGCCAGTCGTCAAAATTTCCAACATTGGGGCAGATTAGCCTCAATATCACAATGGGATATCATATGCCACAGATGGGCTACTTCCAGTATCCTGGTATGATACTGTTTAGGACTTTTTTGGCATTCCAAATGTGTTGGTGCGCATTTTTGCAAGAGTTTGTTTCGTAATAAAATCAATTCAAGAGTTGTCATTGTGACGTTTGTGTAAAGTCCCATGATGTTGAGACGAAATTACATGGCCTTATTCTTTCTTAGAGAGGACCCGTGAATGTGTTTCCACACAACTTTTTCTAAATTTTTTGATCGTGCTATTTTTATTGGCGACCATAAACAATTGATCAGCATCCCAAAAAAAAAGATGTATTAAATTATATCAAAACAAAAAAGGAGCAACCAATTTATCAAAGCTAAATGACATGGTATGCATTTTAGTGTGACATTCAAAACAGGATATTTTTAAACATCCTGTTTTGAATGTCACACTAAAATGTACATGGTAGTTAGAGGCGTATCATAGTTCAGGGGGCACAATAAGTACATTTTAAAGTTAAGGGAGTATGTTGACACAAGTGGCGTATCATAGTTCAGGAGGCACAATAAGTACATTTTAAAGTTAAGGGAGTATGTTGACACAAGTGACAATGTACATGGTAGTTAGAGAAATATCATAGTTCAGGGGGCACAATAAATACATTTTAAAGTTCGGAGTATGTTGACACAAGTGACAATGTACATGGTAAAGTCATAAGCATTACCATTAAAAATTTAAGGAAATTAGACGAAAGAGGAAAAGTTGGAGAGATGCCATAGTTCGGAAGGCACAACACATACATTTTAAAGTTCAGTAGGCATATTGACACAAGTGACAAAGCTAGGGAAATTTATAAAATTTATCATTTTTTTTTTATTAAAGTCAGGGTATATAAGAAAAGAGTTATGTTTCCATAATGCCGTTTTCCTATATATTAGGGAGATCAAATAACATTCCTACTATATAATGAAGCATGGATGTTGATTAACATGTCCATTAATTAAGGAAAAATTAAAGTACCGAATATTTTCTTTATATTGTTTTGTTCATTCAATTTTAATATTAAATAAATATTAGTATATTAGTAGGTGGATTAAATATTAATTTATTGAGAAGTATTATTCATAATATGAATAAGAATTCTTAAGGTATGCTAGCATTGGTCCATACATATATACATCCATATAATATATAGGAAAACGACATTTTGGAAACATATAGAACTAATGAGTTTGGATCTTATCAAAGCACCTACTAAATTAATTAAGATTAATGAGATGTAACGTGGATAAGCATCATAATTAAGCTGATAAAATTTTAAATTTAGGCAACGTTTAGTTACTTAAAAGTTACACGTTTATTTCAATTTGTAATAACACACTAGTTAGAACTCTTGGTAACGTCCATAAGCTCAACAAAATAAACTAGAATTAATCAAAAAACACCAACAATAATTAAGTCAATAATTGACGAAACAAATTTTTAGCAATATTTCTGTATATAGAACAAAGGTTTTGTCATACAATTAGATCATAATTTAATTTTCCTTTCATAACTCGAGCATTAAAAAAAAATTAAAATCAATAAATCAAGCTCCAAATTTTTATCCTGAATGAACAAATTACAAAAAGGTAGGAACGATGGATCGTTATAACATGGAAAGAACTATGCCGATGATTCTCCTCATTGTGGCTTCATCTCCAACTATTTCTCCTCATCATTCTCCTCCGTCTCTAATTAACTTTGACACCCAGAAGTACCTAAACCAGCGTATTGCAGAGCTTGGGCTAGGCTAGTTTGTTTGAGGGAACTCATAGAAGAAGCCAAGAAACGTGGAGGTCATGCAGTGAAAATTGATGTCCTACACTTGGAGCTTTGTGAGCAAGAAATATATGAAAAATGCATCAAGAAAAAATACTAGATCTCTCCATACATAAGGAATTCCTCAAGGCAGTGTTTTATTTTATTTTTAACGCACATGCATATGTAGACGATCAAAATATGAACGCATCTGAGTTATTTAGGGTGTGTTTGGTTAGAAGATTCGTACCCTGATTCGAATCATGGTTCATGATTTGCTATAGTGTTTTCTCTCATAAAAAATACACGTAAATCAAAAATGGTTTTAATCTCATGATTCTAATTCATGAACAAAAAAAAATACATTTGTTCATTGCACTTCACCTTTTCTAATCCTCCAAATAAGGAAGGAAAATTTATATTAGATCATGTAAATATCACAGTTCATAAAAGAGCAGAATAAAGCACCACTCTAACAAAATGACAATATATATATGTATATATATATATATATATATACAATCTCAAATAACAAGTATGAAAATTGTATAATGAAATAAACGAACCTAAAAAATTTTCAACTTTCTCTCTCCCTCACACGAACCAGAGAAAAAAGAGTGAACGACGGCTGGAGTTCTAAAGCTACCTCCGGGCACGTACTTGGTCGCCGGCTCACCTCATCATGAGCTTCTCGTTGGTGATGGTGGTGTACGGTGTAGTGATTCCGTTTGGGTGGATCTAAACCGGTTTGGAACTTGGAAGCTGAATGGATGAGCTTCGTTTCCAAGCGAGTTTATTGTTTGGTGGTTAAGATCTCTTGGCCGGCTATCTCCCTTGACGATCCATTCGCTGATTGCCCTTCACCGGAGGATTCTAATGGCAGTGGTCAGAGGTTTTTTTATTTTTATTTTTTTTTATGATGTAATATTTGTGTTTGTAATAAGGGTGGTGGTCTCCCCACCTGACCCTCGTTTATCTTGTTATTTGTTGTTAGTTTTTGGTGATCGGCTTAAGACCGTTTGTATATCTCGTGATAGGGTTGTCTTGGCCCGGCTAAAATTTTTTCTATGCCGTGTAGATGTCCCCTCTTTGTGCGGTTTGGCGATCTGTCTTTCAGCGCTTGAAAGCCTATCTCGATAGGGGGTTTCTTCAATTCGAGCTTTACGTGTACTCGTTGTTAGTGTACTGAGTTTTTCGGATCTCAGGCGTGCATTTGCCCTTTTAATAGGTCATTAACATTGTACTGAGATAATTGTTTATCAATTATTAATTAAATGCAATTTCCTTAAAAATAGTATGAAAGTTGTATAATTTAGTCCACCATATCCCATCTTCCTTTTTACCAAAACAAAAAGAAATTTTGCCTTAAAGATTTTAGTAGGTATCGGCAGTTTTTTTTTCATAAATTGCTAGTTAAATATCAGATTTGGGTGCTCCTATAAATGGCTTTAAGTTATCATGGAGGGTGATTACTATGAGCTGTACTATTTCAGGGCCATCATCGTCGTCGTTGTTGTTCCTAGCTTGTCGCACTATTATGAACAACCAACAACATATATTTATATATTTTTTAGAAGATATATTACATTTTTGTGAGTGATGTATCTTAGAAATTTGTTAATATGCTTAGGATTTGATTATTAACTTTTTAAGATTATGTTTGATAAATAATATTAATAGATTAATTTATTAATATATATCCACTTGTTGTGTGAAAAATTATATAAAAATTAGCTAAATGACCTTTTTACTACTTTTTTAATAAATGGACGACCTTTTTTATTTTATAAAAATGGCTACACTTTTTTTATTTAATGAAAATGGATAATCAGTGATTAACCCATAATCAAGTAGTGATTGACCCATAATTTATTAATAGTCTATCATTAATAAACTTATAATTTATTGATTGAAATTAATTAATTACTAATTAAGTTTAGTTAATTATTAACTAATATTGATTAGTAATGAAGAATGATCGAGTTAATCAGTAATAGACTAATAAGTCAATCAGTGATAGACCAATAAGTCAATCAGTCAATTAATAATCGATCAATAAGTTACTAAAAGTGACAATTTTTGTAATTTTTCAAAACTTCGGCCATTTATGAAAAAAAATCCTTCAAAAAGGGTCATTTATGCAGAAATCTCAAAATTATATTAGGTTAATCATATATGTGATCTAAAAATAATATGAAATTGAGAATATAAATTAATGTTCTTCAATCAAAACTACAATTATCGGACAAACTTTTTATATTAACGTATGTTATAGTGGGCGATCAGGTCGACTTAATAAGTAAAATTTTCTCTTTATCTAACGCAAGTGAAGTCTCCTCTAATCATATCAATATACTCATTGTCAATACAATCATCTCTATCTTATTTACTCCATGTTCATCATCTGATTCAATAGCCCCCACAAAATATAGGTCGAGTTCACTAAATAAGAGGGAAAAAAAGAGAGAGAGAAAGACTATAAGTTTAATGAGAATTAAAAAAAAAAGTGTTCAATGGAAAAAAAAAAAAAAAAGAGATGACTACAATTCAACAAAAAACATTATAAAAAATACTAGGATTGTTAAAGTATAAAATAAAAAAAAAAAAAAAAAAAAAAAAGAGGCTATGTTCCTCACATACAACCCTAAGAAGTCTTTGATCTTGCAGAAAATCACCACTCTCTTGTTCTAAAAAAGCATGAGGAGAATCCCGTAAAAAATAATTTTGAAAATAATGAAATGACAATAGTAATTTTATGTTGATTACGGTCCCGTTCATTTTACCGATTCGAGTTTACAATTCGAGTTTTGGCAAGGTAAAAAGCTCTAAAAAACAGCGACATTTAATTTTTTTACTACAGTAAAAAGCTCTCACATAAAGTCACATCTCAACTCAAATTAAAAATTTGAATCAGCAGACTAAATAGGCTCTACATCTATTAGGCTATCCAAAAGCATATTCGGAAACAATTAGTAATCTATCTGGCGTTCGTAATGATTTACAGTGTGCGGGGAATACCCCACACAAATCCTGCCTCCTTTGAAAGAG
>NW_010360138.1:0-526 GCF_000414095.1 Morus notabilis | reverse complement strand
AAAGAGTGTCATAATATTCTTGTTACTTCACAATGAAAGAACAAATGAGCAAAAGACTCTCCTTCCATTTTGCTCAAAACACACCTATTAGGAGACAAGAAATATGAAGATTCCTCCATTGAAACATATCACGAGTATTTAATCTTCCATGAAAAACCAACCATCTAAAAACCATAACTCTATAGGAAACACAAGATTTCTTGATAAAATTAAAAGGCTCAAAAGAAAGAACATCAGGATTGTCTGTATAAGAATGGAAAAAAAAAGACTTGCAAGAAAATTTTAAAAGATCAACTACTCAAACTCTACTATTGGGATAGTTGAATTAGGAGAAAATGAATAGAGTAATTGTATTTGTGAATGCAATTCCTCCTCCCTGTCGTTTAGATACTTAACCCCGAAATCCCAATTTAACTCCTCATTTTCCTTTAAATATATAAAATCAGCAATAAACGCATTAGGGACAGCAAACAATCTAAAAGTCTATGAAAGGAAGTCCGAAATGAAATGTTCTCACACAAAGCAT
>NW_010360137.1:0-1316 GCF_000414095.1 Morus notabilis | reverse complement strand
TAATTGCTATCTAGGTTACTTTTCCTCCAAACTCTATTGGCAACTGCTCATAGAGCTATGGACAACTCATTTTAGTGAGAGGGAAATTTGAGTATAAAAAGGACATCCCACCGCCCATGTAATGATTTAAAGAGTTTGACTGGTATGATAATTCTACTGAAAATATCAATTTTTTAATTATTAGATTAGATTAAAATTAAATCAAATTAAAAAAATATGTTAAAAAAATAATTTTTAATATAAATTTAACAGTTAAAAATTAAAAACTATCGATACTATATTTTTCTGATTCTACTAAAGAAATTCTCAATAATTTATTAAGGTGTGTTGCACAGTTATTCGTCTTTTGCAAAATACGCCCCACCAGTACTACTTTATTCTGTTTAATTTAATTATCACGCTTATTATTCTTTTCTTTTAGAAAAAAATAAAAAATAAAAAATTGTTGTCCTCACTTTAGAGGAGAAAAGAAACCAATGCTGAGAAGCCAGAATAAAACGGTGGCACGACACGCACTATTCTTTCTTACTGGACTTGGGTGAGGGATCCAAAGATTAGAGTTCCTTACTAAAAGGCAGAGTTCTGTGTGGGAAATAAAAATTACACAAAGGTATTTTTAAGGGTGTTCAAACCGCCCAAACGCTTAATTCAAATTAAATTGAACTAAATCACTAATTATTTTTAAATTATTAGGCAGTTTGATCAATTTTTTAATCTAATTTTTTTAGATGGTTTGGTTAGTGATTTAAACTCTCTAAATAGCTCAATAATCCGCCCAAAATACGCATAATTTTTTATTTTTAAAAATATTTTCTTTATTTTAATTTTCATTTATTAAAATAGAGGTTTTACAAAAATGCAACATATCACTTTTTTGTTAGTTTGTATTAAAACTTTGAATGATGAACTTTTAGGTATTTGTTATTTTTATATTATATTGTAAACTTGAATCTTTTTTTTTTTTTATAGATTAACAGTTTTTTAATTTTTATGAATTACTAAAAACTTCAATATTCTTAAACTCAAACAACTCACACTGCATATAAGTGATTTAGTTTTTGTCAAAAATATCAAACCGCCTAAAAAAATTATTTTTAATTTAGTCGGTCATTGCTATTAAAAGACCACCCAAACCGACTGCGACCCTCACTTGAGATAGATACGTACAACTATATTAATTGATTGTTAAATGTCCAGGGAAAAATGTAATCATAATCGCTTAATTTATACTCTCACAATGTCAATTTAGAGGTTTGTAAGGAAACATATATTGAAGTCTGTAAGTATTTACATCATGTTTGAATCTGTTAAGCAAA
>NW_010360136.1:0-1395 GCF_000414095.1 Morus notabilis | reverse complement strand
CAGGTGAAGATCACATAATTAATCCTGTTTTAGTCTCTAAATTATAGGTAAAATCCCATTTAGTCTCGAACTTTTAAAACGTCTCTTTTGTTCCCGGTCTATGAAATTGTCCCAAATTGGTCCTTCTGTTTATACTTTATCCAACTATTAAATCTCGATGGGAGAAAACACACAAGGAGCACGTGTGGTTTATTGGAGGTTAATTTTATAATTTTACATGTTAGGGCACGTTTATTGAGAATCAAACTTTTTCCGTGAAATTTTAATGTTTGATTCACAGCACGACTAATTTGGGATGACTCAATAGTTCGAGGACTCATTTTGAGACGTTTTAAAAGCCATTGAGCAAAATATGATTTAGCTATAGTTCAGGGACTAAAAATGGAATAATACTTCTTAATTAGCTCATCTTATTTCTTCAATGTTCTTGTTACAATACCTTTTCTGTGCTCATTTCAAAAGCACAATAGTTTGATTGACTGGAAGCTAATTGATAATGCAGATATACATCCTTCTCTACAAAGAGGTTGCTCTTGCCTTGAAAATCAATAGCTCTTACAGCAAGAGAAGCCTCCTCAACATTCATGAGAATGTGAGAGTATTGCGCTATCCTGACCATTTTTCCACTGGTGTTTATTTATGGTGTGCAGTTTACTTAGTGGATTACTTCCATTCAGCATTTTTCGTTAGTTAAATTTTGTTGGCTTTTTTTGCATGGATACCCCCTGAACTTCTGGCATTTGGCAAATCAGTCCCTGAACTAAAATTCTTGCCAATTGATCTCTCAAACTTCAAAATCCATTGCAAGGTAGGTCCAATCGAAAGTAAAGTTAAATTGTTTTCTCGCATTTGATCCACTATTGAGGATGAAGTCTTTTTTTTTTCTCGAATTGGCCCTTATATGAATAAAACTCATTCACTTGCATTATTGGTCATCCTTGGATTCATCTTGAGGGGGTGAGAGTTTTGTTCATATGGGGTTCAATTCGAGCAAAAAAGAAGTCTTTTTTTTTTCTCGAATTGGCCCTTATATGAATAAAACTCATTCACTTGCATTATTGGTCATCCTTGGATTCATCTTGAGGGGGTGAGAGTTTTGTTCATATGGGGTTCAATTCGAGCAAAAAAGACCTACGCCGCCCTCAATAAAACGTAACGTGTGAACAACATGCAAGAAAAACGTAAAAAATTTTATCTTAATTTTGATTTGGACCAATCAACAATGGGTTTTTAAGTTTTAGAGGTCAATTGCCAAAATTTTTAGTTCAATGACTAATTTGCCAAACGCGACAAATTCAGAGGGAATCCATGCAAATAAGCCTTAAAAAAAAAAAAACCTGATGTTGACTACTTATTCTTTACACAATACAGGTCACACCACGAAAAACTTGTGAT
>NW_010360135.1:0-1312 GCF_000414095.1 Morus notabilis | reverse complement strand
CAATAACAATTCAACCTCATAATTTACGAAACGCTATTACGTTGATTTTAGAACCAGTACGGCTACTATAATTATAGTTTACCAAATATTTAGCTATTTTTTATAACAACTGTTTCTTTTTTCAATACAATTAAAAATAATTTTTTTAAAATCTATAGTACTATTAAACTAAGCTTAAAGGTAGTGGGGGTATGTATTCACAATTTCAGATGTCCCCCGCTGAAGTGAGTATTGACGGACGCCCGAGTCTTGAGCTTTTCCTATGGGGTACGTTTGACCTTTAATTGGACTTAGCTTAGCCTCCTTTCGAGATGTTAGATTCACTTTATTGAGATCTTTTTTTTTTTTTTTTTTTTTTTTGTAATTATTTTTTTTTTTTTTGTAATTAAACATAGTAGTTTCGAGAAAATCTAAAAAATATCCCCACAGTTTTAAGTAATTTTTACAATTATTCATGTATTTTTGATAATTTTAAAAATGTCCCTTATATTTTTATATTATCTCAAAATTATATCCTTTTAAAAGAAGTAAAATATAACCCTTTAAGTGGTCATATTGTTGAAAATGATATAAATAGCCTTAATGATTAATATTCAAATATTATCTTAAAAACTAATAACTAAGAAACTAAATTTAAAGAAAAAAGGTAAAAAATTTTAAAAATTAAATTCTATATTTCAAAAAAAAAAAAATCAAAACTTAACTAATCAAACTGGTCTAATTCCACATAGTATCTTGCGCTCATGCCATTGATACACAATTGATGGATTTTGACTTGTTTAATCTGTTCGGTCCCTATACTTAATATTGCTTTGCGATCATCCAAACATGTTGGCTCTTTCCTGATTTTATTTAGCTTAAAAATTTACGTTTTAAAAGTTTTGGATAATTAATGTCTAAAATAATATCTAAATAGGACTTCTTGAGGTTACTTTTTTTGGTATTTTTAAAATTTGATCAATTAAAGGGTTACATTTTTACTCTTTAAAAAAAACATAAAGGGATAATTTTGAAATAATCTAAAAAGTTAAGGGATATTTTTTGCATTATCAAAAACAAAAGGATAAATGTTGAATTTAACTAAAATTCAAGGGGTACGTACTTTTTGAATTTTCTACTAGTTAGTCAGTTTTAAGTAAATCTTACAATTATCCATGTGTTTTTGATAATTTAAAAAGTATCCCTTATATTTTTAAATTATCTCAAAATTATATCCTTTTAAAAGAAGTAAAATATAACTCTTTAAAGTGGTCGTATTGTTGAAAATGATATAAATAACCTTAATGATTAATATTCAAACTTTATCTTAAAA
>NW_010360134.1:0-851 GCF_000414095.1 Morus notabilis | reverse complement strand
AGAGAGAGAGAGAGAGAGAGAGTTGTTTCTCAAAAGTGCGAGGAGTTATTTCAGAATGACTGAGAAGAGGGAAAATGAAAATGGAAAAAGAAAACAATTATAGATCGATTTCATTTCTGCTGATTTTTTGGGAATAATTAGAAAATGTTTTCAATTTTATTTGCCAGGAAATGCGGTGCCAAATGCGTATCTCAAAACATTTTCAGTTTTTAATCATTAAGAAATGTGAAAAACGTTTTTAATCATTAAGAAACGTGAAAAACGTTTTTGGAAATGCTTTCAAAGGCACAGTACGTCACTGGTTGATAGTCATTTGTTATCTTTTTTTTTGGTAAGTACAATTGTCTTGTCATGTAACTACAATTTGATAAATGGATTGACAGCGATAAATTCCACCCGAAAAAGAGACAACAGTAAATTAATTACTAAAAAAGACACTAAAATATAATAATGGAAGAATTTGGCAATAAGGTTAGAAAAATTCAATAGCTAATGATTATTTATTAATCATATTTCCCTTGGATTCCTCTTAGGTTGAACTATGCACGAGAAAAAAAAAATTACACTTATATTAATTATTATTTTATTAGCTGAGATGTTTCATTCAAACTTTGTCTAAATATTAGAGGAAAGTAATTTCACACGTAATTATATCACAAAGTATAGAAGGTCTGAAGAGAAAAATGAGTGCATACATACATAATTTTTTTTAAAAATAGAGCAGTAGAGAGTCTAGGGACTAGTGTGAGGGAACTGTATCGCATTTACACCTTTAAATTTTGAATTTATACTTAAGCCTTGTAGATTCGAGTTTTCAATTCAAGTTGAGATGTGACATTTTCTGAGAGCTT
>NW_010360133.1:0-1438 GCF_000414095.1 Morus notabilis | reverse complement strand
AAAAAAAAAAAAAAAACGGATATGAGTCAAAGCAAACAGTTTTGGGGCAAATAAGTTGAGCTTTTAGTGTATTCAACTCGTCAAAAATATAATTCCAGGTCTCATATATTTATTCTTTTATTCAAAGACCACATAACGCATGACTGCCTAACCGACCATTTAAAGCCACTAACACTGATAATTTGTTAATACACACACACACAATCAAAAGGAAAAGCAAAGAATACCAAGTCTTCGGGAATAATGGGTTGTTAAGCAAAAATGAATTTGAATCTTGACTGGTTGAAAAAAATAGTCTTTCTCTAGTGATTTCAACAGTGGAAGAGGAAAAAAAAAACGACACTTTGTTTATGAGAGAAGACTTACAAACATATTTCTCCGCAAAACAATGATTTTCGTCTGTCTCTGTATTTCTCTGTCTTTGTTGAGTTCTTACCGATTGATTGATCAGTTCAAGTAGAGAAGCTTAAAAGGAGTTAAAAATCATCAAAACCCAGTATATATTTTGAAGAAAAGATATAAATGCAGACCAAGAAAATAGCTCAAAATGGACAGATATATATGTTATGTGCGAGAGAAAAATTTTTCCCACAACATAAAAGAGCCTCTTCCTGGTTCTTCTCGCTCTGAAAACAATGTATAACTTACAATTTAGGAATTTTAAAGAAAAGGACAGAACAGAAGAAGCTATTTTAGGAAATAAATATATATATATATATACATATATACAATTCCACTTATAAATTGGAGAAAATATGTAATTATATATATATATATATATTGATATATCTGAACCATATGACACGCTTCAATAAAGACAGAGAGAGAGAGCTATAGGAATCTGTCCAAAGAAAAATGCTAGAGAAGGTTAAGCAAGCAAGAAGAAGATGCTTCTTTTGCATTATTTTAATTTTATGTGTTTGTTTATTACTTGTTTGTGATTGGAGGGTCAGGACCAATTTCTTTCTTCACTTTAATTTAGATTTACTTGCTTTTTTTTTTTTGTTTTTTTTTTCAAATGTAAAGATCCGAGAAAGGAGTTGACTACGTAAGATACTTTGATGCAAATTGAATCCTGACACATACTTTTTATTTTTCCTGTCTTGTACGGTGCGTTTACTAGGAGTAAATCATAAGTTCATATCTGGCTGGTCACCTGCCACGTGCGAGAGTTTTTACGCTGAAAACTCCACATTAACAACAAAAAAGTGTGAAAAAAAAAATCGAAAGCATACAGTGCGTTTAGAATTGGTTTCAAAATGTTTATATTTTTTATATGACAATAAAAGTAAAAATATTTTTATTTTTATTTTAAAATCATTTCTGAAAATACGTTTAGTAATAAATTCTGAGATTGTTTTCAGTTAAAAAAAACTGAAATTGTATTTGGTGGTTTAATTTTAAAAAACATGTAATAATATATTAAATAAATAATAAT
>NW_010360132.1:0-712 GCF_000414095.1 Morus notabilis | reverse complement strand
AAAAAAAAAAAAAAAAAAACAAATAAAGTTTGGTTTTGCTCATTTTCAAAGTCAACTCTAGCTCTAGCATGTGTACTAAATTGACACTTTCCACTGGTGGGCATGTATCCCAGTTCACTCTTGGACTATAAATTTTTGTTTAGCTTTTCGACAATACTATTTATTTTCCTTTTCAATACCAATTTCAGGCCTGATAATGTGTGGATGTAATTGGCAGGAAACAGGATTTTAAACACGTGTTTGTTGGACTTCCTCAGCTATCAATTTCATTACAATCTCTCTTTTTCTCTCACAAAGCCCTGGGAAAGAAATTGTCAATGAAGCCTGGATGTGGAAAAGTATTTTGGGTTCTCTCGTTCCCCCAAAGGCCCAAACAAAACTCCAGAAGTCGAGGAAAGTAGTAAAGAATCTGACAAAAATAAAAATTTCACATATCACTATTGATTGACTTCAGAATTCAGATATCGGGTGAGTTTGGTATTGCTTTTAGGAGAGAAAAAACACTTATTGAGAGATTTAAAATTTAAAAATATATTTAGTAAAACAAATTTTTAAATAATTTTCACCCAATTTAAAGTTAAAAGTAGAATCAGCCTTAGGCTGATTCTGATTTCAGCTTATGCGGGAATCAGTTTTGAGTGTTTAATGAAATTTTTTATTTTTAATTTTACCCTCACTGAAATCTCAAATTTACCACCCATTTTCATTTCAG
>NW_010360131.1:0-965 GCF_000414095.1 Morus notabilis | reverse complement strand
TATAATTTTAGTTGACCATTCAAATATTAATATCATACTTTTCTTCACAAAAAAAATATATTAATTCATACATCTATGTTTGATGAAAGGATTTTTATTATAAAGTCATTCTGAGTTTGTCTTTTAAATTTTAAAAACTCTCACTGTGTTTGTTGAACTTTAAATTGTTTCAACTTAACCCATTTTATTATAATTTTTGTTAAAAACATATAAAAAAAAGAGAATAATGCGGTCATGTAACTTTTTTATTTGAATTTTTATTAAAAATAAATAGATAAAAACCACACAATCATACTTAATCCCATCTTTTATTGTCTTATTTTAACAGAATTTTTTATAAAAGAGTTTAAATTGGACAAATTTAATATTCAAGTGACAAAATAAGAGCTTTTAAAATTTAAAATATAAAGTAGAAATGATCTCAAAATTCAGGAGCACAAGTAAGATTAATCATTGATGAAAGAAAGACTAAACTAAAGAGAACTCGAATCTACCCATAGGATGTAGTATTTTAATTTCAAGGATATACCAACTAGTGAAGAAATGATTGCAGTGAATATTTATTCAATCTCAACTTAATTATGTTCAATATGTACAACGGTTCAGAATCGTCCCTACCATAAAAAAATTCCTTTCTTTCTTTCTTTTTTTTTCCCAAAAAATTCTCTTAATCTCTAATGTTAAAAGTATACTCTTCAATACGTCCTTGAATTATATAGGTACATTGTTCACACGCCATCCTTAGCTATTTTAAAAAATTATTATAAAAAAAAACCAAATTCCCTTGCTTGGATATGGATCTGGGAATAAAGTGACATATTTTTAGGTGGGTAGAGGTTGTTTGGTTGGAAAATTCGTACCCCGATTCGAATCATGATTCATGGTTCGTTACAGTATTTTTTCTCATACGTAAGTAAAAAATAATTCTAATCTTATGATTTTAATCCATGAACCAAACGTCTCCA
>NW_010360130.1:0-501 GCF_000414095.1 Morus notabilis | reverse complement strand
CCCTTTTACATTAGTCGGCGCTGGCAACTTTTCTATCACAGCAATCTTCACCTTATCAACCTCTAAACCATCCCTTGAGACTCTATGTCCCAGCACTATTCCCTCGCGGACTATAAAGTGACATTTCTCCCAGCTCAAGACTAAGTTAGTCTCTTCACATCTCTTTAGAACCTTGGCCAAGTTCATGAGGCATTCATCAAAATCCTTCCCAAAAACTGAGAAGTCATCCATGAAAACCTCCAAATACCGCTCCACCATATCAGTGAAAATAGCCAGCATGCATCTCTGAAAAGTGGCTGGGGCATTGCAAAGTCCGAACGGCATTCTTCTGAAGGCAAACGTGCCAAAGGGACACGTGAAAGTAGTCTTATGTTGATCCTCTGGCGCAATCACAATCTGATTATAACCGGAATACTTGTCCAATAGGCAATAGAATTCCTTACCCGCCAGCTTGTCCAACATTTGGTCAATAAAGGGAAGCGGGAAATGATCTTTCCTAGT
>NW_010360129.1:0-1230 GCF_000414095.1 Morus notabilis | reverse complement strand
GATGTGATTTTATTGAATTGACATAATATGAATAAGTACACATAAATGATTGCCTCGTTCAAAACCTTGCAAAGTAAAACCCGTGGAGAGATCGGGATAAACCTTAGCGAAGGAAAAAAGAGTGCAGTCAGAATAGTAAATTACAAACCTAAGTGTTTCTAGAAGATTCTAGTATTTCTAAGTTAGAAAAATAGTCTTGCATTGAATCATCCGTGTATTGTTATTTTCGTCTTCTGGCATCTTCCCAGTCTTTAACGCACATTAGCCCATCCAAGATATCTAGATGCATTATGCTTCTTTTATCGTCAAGAATTTGGTTGCTTATGCTAAATGCTTGCTCCAATACTACCGTTGACACTGGAGTTGTCAGAATATTCCTCAAATAATGGCGCCGCTTATTGCATTAATTCATAAAAATCATGAATTAATTTTAGAATGTAAAACATAAATAAAAATGTGAATTTTTGACGCATCCCGGCCACTTAGCGCCCCACTGCGCTGGCCGGGGGCTTTTTAGCACCGTTTTTTTCTTTCATAATTCGATTCTATATTTTGCAAACGCACTCAGAAAAATGCAAGGATCGCGTCTGTAAAATTTCAGACATTTTTTATGTCATTTTTATTTCATTTTTAATTTTCAAAGACGAAAAACAAGGAAAATCCTAAAAAATAGAATATTCATAAAAAAATGATGCCGCTTATCGTATTAATTCCTAAAAATCTTGTATTAGTTTTAGTACTTAAACATAAACAAAAATGTGAATTTTTGACCCATCCCGAACACTTAGCGCCCCAATGCGTGGGCTGGGGGTGTTTTGACAGCGTTTTCTTTTTTCATAATTTGATTCGATTTTTTATAGGCATGCTCAGAAAAATGTATGTATGGATCGTGTCTACAAAAGTTCATAACATTTTGACGTCGTTGTTATTTTATTTTAATTTTTAAAGATGAAAAATAGGGAAAATCATAAAAAAAATATTAATTAAAAAATGGTGATGCTTGTTGCATTAATTCCTACAAAACATATATTAATTTTAGAATCTAAAACATAAATAAACATGTGAATTTTTTACGCATCCCGGCCACTTGGCACCCCACTACGCGGCCCGGGGGTTTTTTGGCAACGTTTCTTTTTTTTCATAATTCGATTCCATTTTTTGGAGGCATGCTCAGAAAAATGTAAGGATCGTGTCTGCAATATTTTAGAATTTTTTGACGTCATTTTTATT
>NW_010360128.1:0-288 GCF_000414095.1 Morus notabilis | reverse complement strand
TAATGGTCCATCTGGTTTACTCTTAACTTTATTTTAGTATTTAACTTTTAAAACATCTCACAATAAATCTATGAGATTTTATTTTATTTCAGTTTCAGTCTTTTAAGTTAACTAGATGTTAAATATTTGACATAATTTATATAAATTAAGGACCAAAGTTAAAAACAGCTAAAATTTAGAAATTATTTGTAGAAATTAACTTTAGTCTTTTGTATTATTTTAACCCTTAAATTTTAGACGTTTCTAATTTTGGCCCTTACTTTTCATAAATTTTGTTAAATATTTAAC
>NW_010360127.1:0-652 GCF_000414095.1 Morus notabilis | reverse complement strand
AAAGTGTCGGTCATTTTCTCATATTTACCTTTTTATACCTTGTATTTTAGATTTTTTTTAAAACTATATCTTTAATTTTTAATCTCAACAAATATATACTTTTAAATTAAATTTAATATCCAAATCACATGCCATGCCGAAGTGGATGAAACTCCAGCAGAATATGAAAGCCAAGAGAGAATGGTTGAACCATTCTTATGCTGAGTAAGAGATTTTTGAACGTAACTGGGCAAGAAAAATATCCTATCAAGACAGCCAAACTCCATATTGCACTTACTCAACCACAAGTGAAGCTCCGGATCTAAAGCATATTTAAGGGCAAGTTCTCCCTTTATGATTTGGGAAATGGAACACAATTGCACATTCTCTTCCTGGTTGCTGTATTTTAGAAGCGGAATGTCCCGATAATACTTCGCAGGAAAAGTTTTCTCATTCTCAGCAACAAAACAAAGAAGCTCTACGTAAATGTCTACCGAGTCTTGAGAAAGAAGATTGCAGAACTTTATGCATTCCACATACCAATCAAAACTTTTCTTTACAGAATCCACACCGAGAAAGTCCAATATTGCACGACACTTTTCGTGGTCCAACGATAAATGCAAGTGACCTCCCTTATTCCTGATTAGAGCCAAGATGTCACAAAATTTCGACA
>NW_010360126.1:0-1768 GCF_000414095.1 Morus notabilis | reverse complement strand
TTCAGCAGGGACATGCAACTAAAAATAAGATATTTCTGTTATGATCGGAGGTAACAGGTTCTCTAGGGAAGCATATATCTGTGTCACTGATTATTAGGACCAGAGAAATCTTTGTTATTGTAAGATATCATTCAGAAATTACTAGTGAACTATTTTTATTAATGGCTGAAATACTTGATATTGACCATTAAGAGGGCCTGATTCACGTGTAATATGATATCTAAATAGGCTTGGTAGTTAACCACGTTTTGTAATCGATTTAGACCTAAATTCGGAGATTTCTATTCAATTAGACAGCTAATAGGCAATGGCTATAATTAGTGAGGTAATGGTTTTTTTTCAAATCAAGTGGTAGATATAGTGACAATGAGAATTTCAGGGACCATGTGTAACAAGATATGAATGTTTTTCTAGTTACAACTCTTCTTTGTTTACAATAAACACTGATTAAAGTTATAGCAGCTTTTAGTTAGGTAAATTGTATTTGTACTTAAAACTAATGTTTTGGAGTATATTGGAGCTCATTTATAAGAGTTAACTAGTCACATTTCACAGCCTTATCTCCACGAGTCCCGTCATTTGCATGCCATGAGGAGGGCAAGAGGAAGCGGAGGCCGTTTTCTGAACACAAAGAATAATGATGGTACAGCCGCTAACCCCACAGCCAACAACAACACAACCAGTTCTGGTGCAACTACTAAAGCGGATCAAATCAACTCGTCGAGCACCGAGCCCGTCTGGTCTGATTCCTACACTGATCTTCGTGAACCAACTGACCGCCACATGCAGGGAATCCACCAAAACAAGACATACTCCAACGTCAATAGTGGCAACAGCTGCTACCTAAACAATCAGGGATTTCAGTTATCCGCATACCATTCGCTCTTGGGTGATCGTAGGGCGGAGGAAGGAGAACTCTCAGGGAACCACCGTGACCGAATTATCACTAACGGGACTCACAGGGCCCTTACCATCAAATAGGTATCCTAAGGGATGAAGGGTTTGCTCCAGAAATGCCAATGGTACATGAATAGGCTTATGAGGGTACTGTCAAGGAAGTAAAGCTGTTCGAATTTCTCACCAATAAGATTATAAAATTATGGCAATAATACCCTTGAGATCACTTTGTCTAGAGGCAAATATGGAGACATTTCTAATCAACTTGAGGAGGAGATAAGTATAATGGCTGCAGTAGGTTTTCAAGTTGGAGAGTTCTGGCTGTACAAAAGGGTAATGTTTCTTTTCAGGCAAATCATTCTTGGCTTTGGCTTTGTTGCTTGATGAAGGGAGGGAAAGGAATGTAAAGAAACTAGATCTTTGTTTGTTGTTGTCTTCTATCATATGCATGATTTGTTGTTGATTCCCTTCCTTCCAAACTACAAAGATTTTACATGGTTTAGCACAAGAGAGCGATTTCACATGTAAGGAAAACTATGGAATGTGCTCTATATAAATAAAAGTTACAATTACAGAATTGGGTAAGTTACTTAAATTTGATAATTTAGAGATTTTTTAATATAAGGATAAATATAAATGAAGTCAAAATGCTAATAAAGGAAGCCAAACCATATATAAATATTCTTTTCCTAATATGCTCATGCAAGAGGGAATTTTGATAGAAGATTTCAATTTTGAAAGGATTTTTTTTTCGTTTTTATTTATTTTTTATTATTTGAGAAAACAAATACATCGAGCTGACTTGCATAGGGATGGCAAAGATTAACGGTGCAGGGGCGCATATAAAGGATGACAATCGTGAAGGGTGGTG
>NW_010360125.1:0-838 GCF_000414095.1 Morus notabilis | reverse complement strand
TACAGTAGTAAAGAAGCAGATGACCCATTTGCCAACTCATTATCGGCATCGTCACTTATGGAGGATGCTATATTTTGGGGGCCAGTTTTGTGCAACCAATATTGGGATCCATTTTAGACAAAATGCCCAGGAAATGCATCAGTAATATTAACATTCCATTTTGAACCTTTTAGATGTTAATTATTTTGTGAGAGAGACAAAAGTAAAAATTATGAGCAAGATGTTAACAAGCTATAATCTATACTTTGTAGTTTGCAATGGCAGGTGGGCTATGCAGTTATTTATATTTTCACATCGAGATGGACTCAAGTAATCTTATGAAACAATTTGACTTCATTTTTTAAAACCCTTTCTTTCATGCTGTTATACTACTCCAGTGGAGATAAGAAATATGACTTCATTTCGGTCTCTACACCGCATTTCCACTTAGCATACTGCTCTTGACATTATGCAAAGCTTTCCGCTTCTAGTATCTCATCTTTTTCCTCTTTCTTCTGTTTGGAACTTTGGGCAAGCAGTCAAAATCTTCCCGGCAAAAGAGCTCCAGACACCACTTCACAGTCGCTGCCAATGGGTCGAAAATCACAAGACGCTGCAGTAGGCGTTCTTGTTCACATGCTGAGGACAGCGCCTCCGCTGCGCCAAGATTCAAGCTGTTACTCATCCAACTCCTTGAAGGCTGAATCTGAGGGAGGACTTGCTACAGCTTCCGGATTCTTCATGCCCCGAAAGGCATCAGATGCGCTGGAAGAGCTCCGGAGTTACAGAGAAATGAAAGACCTTCTACTCTCTAAGAGCGGAACTAGGCTGACTGCCAAAGAAGAAGCATAGATTTGCT
>NW_010360124.1:0-919 GCF_000414095.1 Morus notabilis | reverse complement strand
TATATATATATATATATTCGATATTGGTCTAATCTCGAATATATATATATATATATATATATAATATAATATGTGCACGGATAATATTAACTTTATATTAATAGTATTAACAAAATGTTGTTTATTGAAGGTTCTATTTTATGCAACTTTGCTTTTTATAAATTGTCATCATTAACTATTACTCAAATATATTGTTTTTGGTTTTAGAGAATAATTTTCGTTTTCCAGGAAACTATTTTTAAATCACATAGTCAAATATGTCCTTACCCTCCCAATTCCCATAACAAGATAGACTAAGGGGTGTTTTGAAGAAAACAAGCTTTGTACCTTGTACTTCTTATATTGTTAATTTATGGATCTGAAACGTTTGGTTTATGTATTCAGAATCATGATTCAGAACTATTCTCGTGTTACATGTATTTTTTGTGAGAGAAAACAC
The DNA here is from genome assembly GCF_000414095.1 of Morus notabilis. NCBI lineage: Eukaryota > Viridiplantae > Streptophyta > Magnoliopsida > Rosales > Moraceae > Morus > Morus notabilis. The sequence goes on along the minus strand of NW_010360124.1, from coordinate 480 downwards.
TGTAGAGAACCATGAATCATGATTCAAAATCAAGGATGAATATAGGAAACAAACGTTAGTTTATAGATTTAAAATCATGATTCAGAATTATTGTCGTTTACGTGTATTTTTTATGGAAAAAAATATTATAACGAGCCACGAATCATGATTCGAATCATGTCACGAATCCTTGTGTACCAAATACCCCACTAATAATTCAATGGCTTTGAAAATTGTCATGAGCAACAAAGACTTAGGTAAGGAGGCGTTGGCTGGGGCTAGGCGAAGCACAGATCTTGGCGAAGGCCAAATCTAGCGTGAAGCTTAGGCGGCGAATTTGGCTTAGGCGTGGCCAACAAGGTTGGGAGGTGCTGGCGGTGGCGTAAGGTGTGGGGCTGGCCCGTGGCTTAGGCAACAAGGTTAGGCAAGGCATAGATCTTGGTGCAAGATGACGCTTACACATCAGGGCAAAGAATGACGATGGATGCTTTGGGGAGGTCT
>NW_010360123.1:0-728 GCF_000414095.1 Morus notabilis | reverse complement strand
AATGATGAAAATTAATGAATTTTAAGTCTCGTTCATTACACCGATTTGAATTTTTAGTTTTAAGTTTTTACAATAAAAAATTTTCAGAAAATGTCACATTTAATTTTTTTGGTTACAGTGAAAAGTTTTTAAAAAATATCACATTTTAATTCGTAGATATTCGAATCTGCGAAGTGAACGAGATTTTAATATTATTAATGAAATGAGTAATTAAATTTTTTAACTTGAAAATACTTTTGTCCAGCACTATGCGGAAGAATTTTAAATCCAAAATAAGTGGGATTTCACAATATTAATTAATTAAAAACTTATTTCAAGATCTAATTGGGCTTAATCATATTAGAGATATTTAGGGAATGTGTTATGATCTGTCAGGGCTCTTTAGATAGATATTTGGATATGTTTAGTTTGTTAATTTAAATTTTTAATTATAATTTTATATGAGAATTTTTTATTATAGTTAAAAAGGTAGATGTGATTATTTTTAAGAGTTTTTTACTATAGTAAAATTTAAATTTTAAATTCGAATCAGTGAAATGAACGGGGGATTAATTTTTCTGTCATGTGGTAAAACAAATTTGAGATTTCCGTTTAGTTTACTGATTTGAGTTTTAATTTGAGTTGGGATGCGATTTGAGTTGGAATTAAGATTCTGAATTATGATTCTGAATACATCTATTAAACGCACATTTAGTATTCTAAATATAGTATGATGTCGTGGTTGAAGT
>NW_010360122.1:0-530 GCF_000414095.1 Morus notabilis | reverse complement strand
AGAGAGAGAGAGAGAGTTTCAGCAAGATATAGGAGATAATAAGTATATTGTATGGGGAAATTTGTGGAATTATTGGATGCCGGAGTGAGAATAGCTGTAAGATTTCACTCTCATTGTCCTCAATCGTTCGCATGTACTACCACCCTCCTACTCATGAAGACCATCATCACCAAAACTACGGCTCCCGAAATGGCGGCGGCGGAAAGGGCGATGACTCGCATGTTTACAACACAAATCCAAAAGCCAGCGCTTACGGTGGCAAGGCAGATTACGGATTCGATACTGAGTTCATTATTTATTCTGTCGCTTGAAGAAAATGGAAGTAAATAGTATGCAACACCTAAGTGAATTTAGCAGCAAGGATATCAATACGTGTATTTTTAATTTGTATACGCTGAATTTTTTTTGTATGTGTACTTTAGAATGAAAGGTATGACAAAATCTCATAGGTAGAATTTGTACGAGTGTTGTTGTCGTCGTTTCATCATCATCATCATCATCATTATTATTATTATTATTATTATTATTAT
>NW_010360121.1:0-1251 GCF_000414095.1 Morus notabilis | reverse complement strand
TTTATTGATAAAAGTATATTATATTTAAAGTTTACACCATTAAAGATAAGAAATAAAACGTCAACCAATTTGATCAATTACTTTTCAGACTTTCTGAGTAGATATAAATATGAGTTGTGTTGTAGCATATAGTTTTATATTTCGGTTGGTCATTCTCTTCTCTATCATAAGGCTCGGTAATCACTAATGAGTAACGAATTATAATCATTTATATTAACACTTATTATTTATTAATTAAATAAAAACTTATTTTAACAACAACACCTATTATCATTTTGTTTTCATATCCCCTAAAATTTTAAATGGGTGTTAATACTTTTAATTTATGGCCGACCATACAATCTGTTATATAAATGTGCAAATGCAGCTTTTCAGACATACCCACGTGTACGTACAAGATGAAACTCGTCAAATTGTGACATTCATGGTTTCCCATTTGAGGAAGATGGATGGATGGATGGATCATTGTTCGAGGGGGCTTATGATTGTCGGCTTCATTCAGGGAGAGAGGAGAATGATTTGTTAAGAATGTGTAAACAAAGTTTCAGATTGGTAGATCCGGAATTAATAATAATGGGTTTAAATGGGCTTTAGCTACTCATTTTAATAAGTTTAAGTTAATTTTTTAAGATGGAATTGAGAGATCCTAATAAAATACAATGTCTCTAACATCAGAATATAAGAGAATTATCAACTAAGACATCGCATATGTCACGTTAAACTGTAATGCACACAATTTTATGTAAAAATTTTAGGTTTGCCGTGGATAATTCAATCAAATGGGTAATTAAAGTTAATGAAAATATCAAAAATAGAGATAAGCAGTTTCTAGCAAGAGGTAAGAATATTTATTGTGGGCTCCAAAAAAATATAAGTTTAATTCTTATAATTATTAGTATAGATACAAGTAAAGTTAGAGAAAAACAAAGTGTTTCTTTTTTTTTTTTCCTTTTATTCTCCATTAATCAATTTGATTAATCATATTCCTGAGAAAGTAATAGAAAGTAATGATATGATTTCTAAAAAATTAATATCATCTGGTATAATTATATATAAGAATCTTTCATACATTCTAAGAAATAATATATTATTGCATATTAAACGCCCCCTTAAAAGACATTCTCAATTTCAACACTAATTTTTATAGAATTTATGGGTTGAGGAAACAATATTATTAACGACGATGAGAAAGATGAAAATTTAACAAATAGAAGTGGAACTACTAAAAATTTAATGGCAAAACAAAGATGA
>NW_010360120.1:0-508 GCF_000414095.1 Morus notabilis | reverse complement strand
TCATGTTGTATGTTGATACTTGAAATTTACAGGGTGATCGGAAAAAAAAGGTTTCGTTCGTTTCGCTGATTCGAGTTTTGATTCTAATCAGCGAAACGAACGAGGTTAGTTGACATTACATGTTCATTTCATGAATTAAGTTATAACCCAATAAATCTGTATGTGAGAAGAAAATATTGTAGCAAAAAAAATTTAATTTGAATTTTTATAAAAAAAATACTATAACAATAAAACTTGAGTTGTGAAATAAATAAGTTCAAAAAATTTATTTTTCTAACAAATAAGTTTTTTAGACCGATTTCGTTTTACTAATTAGTGATTCCATGAGTTTGTTGGTTGATATATTGATGAGCTTGCAAAGCGTTTTGGATACTTTAGAAAGTTGTATTTTGATCTCTATTTAACTGATAAGATATCTAAAATAATCTCTGTATTTTGTCAAAATACCACTTTCGTCTATTTTATTATGCAAATGCTCAAAACACTTCCTATGTTTCTAAAAACATAC
>NW_010360119.1:0-907 GCF_000414095.1 Morus notabilis | reverse complement strand
ATATATATATATATATATATCTTTGGTATATTTATAAAAAGAGTGTGTGTAAAAATAAAGTGATTTGAAAGTGAGAGATATCAAAAAAACAGAGGAATTTGGCCTTTAATTGGGCAACAAAAGAGGGAAAATTGTCACGTAGGGCTAAACAAGATAACCGGCAAATCGGAATTGTCTGCTGTAAACCGATAAAGCTTGTCGTAAATTGAGGGTTCATTTAGTTTGTTGATTTGAGTTTAGATGTGATTTTATGTGAAAACTTTTTACTGTAGTAAAAAAGTTAAATGTGACTATTTATAAAAAAAATTTACTGTAACAAAACTCGAATTCTAACTCAAATCGGTGAAGTGAACGAGATCTGACTCTTTTGGCACCATATGGAGCCGACGTCCATCGGTCAGTGAACGAAATCGCTGGAACATTGAGCGACTTCATGCTCGATTGGGGTCTTGCACTCAGTTTTGGAAGTAAAGAAACTGATCGATGATAGTGCTCTTCTTCATTGATTTGCATTTTGCAGGTCTGGAGTCTCTAAACAATCACGGCCACTGTCAATGGTCTGACGTCTCTTCTTTACATGCATGAATTTGAAATTGCTGATTAAGCCTAAGGGCATAAAGCATGAACCCATATCATACATATGTCTTCGAAAGAAAAATTATAATAAATAGTATATTTTTGAAACTAAATTAAGTGAATAACAGATTTTAAAATTATTTGAAGTAAATAGTAATTTATGTGACGGGTAGAAAATAACTTATGTGATAAAATTTTTATAAAAAAAATCTTTTTATCAGTTATAAAAAGAAAATTTACTAAGAAAAAAATGTTGTTATTAGTTGTAAATGAATTATTTACGCATTTACCATATAAACTATTATTCAATTTATGTGACGGGTAGAAAATA
>NW_010360118.1:0-785 GCF_000414095.1 Morus notabilis | reverse complement strand
ATTTAACTTTCTTACTACAATAAAAAGTTTTTGCAAAACTCGATTTCCTCGCCGATGACGACTACACTTTCATCGGAGTTGGAATCGAAGACGACGTCGAACAGCTTGAGGACGATTAATCTTCCCTCATAGCCACCTTTTACTAGCTGTGCCCCCAACCTGAATTTGTTAGTGTCAGAGTACCATGGTGAGCACTGAAGATCCCTCCCAGCCGCCGGCAAGCCTTCCTCAGTCGAGCCACCAATCCTCGCCATCTTTGCCATGTGAAGCCTATCCCCACCTGAGGCAGCGAACTCGGGCGCATCTGGAGGAATTTGCCGCCGCCGGCGTCAGTGATGATCGAGTTCCAAGGATCTTCCTTTTGGCAGACGTAGACCATGGTGCGGCGGAGAACGAGGAACAACAAGGAAAGAAGGAAAATAGAGTAGAAGAAAATGAAAAACGAGAAAATAAAAATTGAGTATAAACCGTTTTTAGAAATGTATACAAAATATGAAAAGGGTCAAAAAACGTTTTCAGTTTCAATTTTTAAAAAAACACAACCCAAACGCATTTTTGAAATTATTTTCAGTATTTGTTTCTCGAAAAATGGGAAAAACGTTTTTGAGATTGAAACCAAATGCGCTCAAAATGTAGCAGTTTTAGGTACTTTGACAAATATCAATTCACGTAAAAATACATGGCAGAAATGTTAAAGGCTCCATTCATTTCATTGATTCGATTTTAAAATTTGAGTTTTTTTACAATAAAAAGCTATCAGAAACAGTCACATCTAACTTTTTTAC
>NW_010360117.1:0-462 GCF_000414095.1 Morus notabilis | reverse complement strand
ACTTCTCTGAATAATTCTATATTCTTCAAACTCATGAACTTGGTCGATCGATGGAAGATATAGGAGATAGGTGGCGCTAAAGATAATAACAATTAATTTGTTTCTAGACACATAACACAACACATGTAAATTAATAATTTGGACCAAAACAATAATTTTCTTTTTATAAAACTCGTCAAATGTCAATGAATTTCATATCATTCCTTCATTGAGAATATTTTATCTATCAAAATCAGAGACGACTTTGAAACATTCCTGATTCTTCACCTCATGAACCAGTACTATAGCTAGCGACGACATTTCAAAACGTTATTGTCGTAAATATATTATTTGCGTCTAATTTTTTACGGTAATTAATTTGTGATGATATGTCGTCATAAATATAATATTACCGATGACAACGTACTCTTTTGTGATAATATTCAGCCGTCGTAAATAAGTTTTTTTGTTGTACTGAGTAGA
>NW_010360116.1:0-2531 GCF_000414095.1 Morus notabilis | reverse complement strand
TTTTTTTTTTTTAATGAAAGATTTGATTGATACTTTTTGAAGAAAAACTTTCTGCATAATTTTAAGTTGTTTTTCTTATGATCTTTGCTTTCTTTTTTCCCTCCTTCCCCAGGTTGGAATATGAACAAAATCGCGACATGGAATCACGAATCAGAGAGCTTGAATCTTCTCTAGGTGCATTAGAAAATGATTTAGACCATGTCCAGAGGAGAGAATCTGAAGCCAAGTTATCAGCGGAAAAAGCTATAAGTGAGATCAAGCGATGGAATGAAGAAGTAGAAGGTATGGATACTGTTGTATTGTTGAGAGAGTAAAAATCTATAGGTCCGTAACTTCTATCTATTGGTAACTTAAATAGAGCTCTTACATACTTTAAAGATATGATATATGCACCTATGCTTGCTGAAGGGGTAGGGGTTGTATCCTTCCGCTTGCCAATGAAAAGAAGTGAAATATCATGTAGTGGCTAAGGTACCTTTTTTTATTGCCATGTTCTTATAGAATGGAAATCAAAGTCTGAGGAGTGTGAGAAGGATATGCAGGAATGGAAAAAGCGGGCTTCTACAGCCACAACAAGCATTTCAAAACTTAATCGCCAGATAAATTCTAAGGTTAGAATTTATTTATCAGTTATTCTCTACCTTGCTGTTGATGAACTTAAATGCCCAATATCTATTTGCTCGTCTTTACAGGAGACACAGATTGAGCAGCTAATTACACGGAAGCAGGAAATAGTAGAGAAATGTGAACTAGATCAAATTAGCCTTCCCATCATCTCGGATCCAATGGAGACTGAAACGTCAACACCTGGCCCAGTTTTTGATTTTACTCAGTTGAGTAGAGCATACGTGCAGGATAAGAGGCCTTCTGAACGGGAAAAGCTTGAGATAGAATTTAAGCAAAAAATAGATTCCCTTATATCAGAAATTGAAAAAACCGCTCCAAATTTGAAGGCCCTGGACCAATATGAGGCGCTAAAAGTAAAGGAAAGAGCTGTAACTGAAGAATTTGAAGCTGCCAGGAAAGAAGAGAAGGAAAAAGCAGATCTGTTTAACTCGGTGAAGCAGAGGAGGTAGTATGATTTAATACCGCTAAAGGCCCATTTTTTATAATGTTCCAACTAACATAGCTGAATTAGATTTCCATCCAGGGTTGACCTTTTCAATTTCCACTGGTTAAAAGTTGGTATGAGACTTTATTATCAAGTTTCTGAAGACAATTTATATATATTGTTATAATATATATATATATATATGAATATAAAGTTTCCGAGGACAAATTAGAAAAGAAAAATGGTCACCGAACTACATCCTCAAAGCAGTAAAGATTGAAGGTTTGGTATATAATCATCTTTCTACTACAATTCATTTTCCTAATAGATCTCTGTAATTGACCAAATATTTAACTGGACACTGTCGTAGCAAATCTTTTCGTTTTAATGGAAGACTATGCTATGTTTGAAGGTGCATTTTTTTGTTTTTGTTTTTGTTATTGTTTTTTTTTTTTGTTTTTGCTTGTTTGTTTGTTTGTTTGTTTGTTTATTTATTTATTTATTTTATTATTATTTTTTGCATCAATGAAAGTTACACAATAATCAATGAATTAGAGTTTTATCCACTGGAATTGGGGTCTTTGAGGTTGTATAAACAATCTTGACATCTTACTTGCTTGTTTGAAGCATAAACCTCATTGGCTTTTACAGGTATGAGTTGTTCATGGATGCTTTCAACCACATATCGAACAATATCGACAAAATATACAAGCAGCTTACGAAGAGCAACACGCATCCTTTGGGTGGAACTGCTTATTTAAACTTGGAAAATGAAGATGATCCATTTCTACATGGCATCAAGTATACTGCTATGCCGCCAACAAAGCGCTTCCGTGATATGGAGCAACTATCTGGTGGGGAGAAAACAGTTGCAGCACTTGCATTACTCTTTTCCATCCATAGGTTTGTCTTCCTCAAAATTTACGAACGCATGTTTTGCACTTGCGCTTAAGAGTCTTCCTTTGCCTTTGATCAAAACATAGTTCAGTTACATTTATTTCTTATTTCGACGTTTTTAATTCCATCCTCCGACTACACTCTAGTTTTGCTGCTCTCTGCATGATTTAGTTCCTCTTAAATAACTTGGATTACTTCCTTGAATGGATGGTTTCAGTTATAGGCCTTCACCGTTTTTCATTCTGGACGAAGTTGATGCTGCTTTGGATAACTTAAATGTCGCCAAGGTTGCTGGGTTTATACGTTCCAAATCATGCGAAGGACCCAGCCGTAACCAGGATGCGGATGGAAGCACTGGTTTCCAGAGCATAGTGATATCGCTAAAAGATAGCTTCTATGACAAGGCTGAAGCCTTGGTTGGGGTTTACAGGGATTCTGAAAGAAGGTGAGTTTCGTCATCATCGTGTATAAGATGAAAACACACCCCTTTTGCATTCACAACAGATTGCATAAAATAGGCGATGCATATTATAATGTAAACCTCAATTTCTCCTCCTATGATTTATGTAACGATACAAGTATT
>NW_010360115.1:0-721 GCF_000414095.1 Morus notabilis | reverse complement strand
GGGTTCAGGGTTCAGGTTTCAGGGTTCAGGGTTCAGGGTTCAGGGTTCAGGATTCAGGGTTTAGGATTTGGGGTTGGGGGTTTGTGGTTTGAGGTTTACAGTTTACAGTTCAGGGTTCAGGGTTTAGGGTTTATGGTTCAGGACTCGGGGCTCAGGGTTCAGGGTTCGGGGTTCGTTGTTCGGGGTTCGGGGTTCTGGATTCGGGGATCGGGTTTCGGGGTCCGGGTCCAGGTTCGGGGTTCGGGGTTTCGGCTTTCGGGTTTAGGGTCTAGGGTTTATGGTCTAGGGTTTAGGGTCTGGAGTTTAGGTTATGGGGTTTAGGGACTGGGGTTTAGGGTTCAGGGTTTAGGGACTGGGGTTTAGGGTTCGGGGTTTAGGGTTGGGGTTTGGGGTTAGGGGTTTGGGGTTTAGGGTTCAGGGCTCAGGGCTCAGGCCTCAGGGTTCAGGGCTCAGGGTTCAGGGCTCTTGGCTCTGGGTTCAGGGTTCAGGGTTCATGGTTCAGGGTTAAGGGTTCAGGGTTTAGGGTTTAGGGTTTGGGGTTTGGGGTTTGGGGTTTGGGGTTTACAGTTCACGGTTTAGGGTTCAAGGTTCAAGGTTCAGGGTTTATGGTTTGGGGTTTGGGGTTTATGGTTCACGATTTTTGGTTCATGCTTCAGGGTTCAGGGTTCAAGGCTCAGGGCTCAGCACTCAGGGCTCAGGGCTCGGCGCTCAGGGCTCAGGG
>NW_010360114.1:4926-5258 GCF_000414095.1 Morus notabilis | reverse complement strand
CCACGGGAACGGGGACAACCATTGGTGTCGTAACGGGGCCGTCCCATCAAACGTTATATCGAAACTCTCTTCGGGCCCTACCACTGCCACTGGAATGGCGACAACGTTCGGTCTTGAAATGAGGCCCATCACCCGTTAGATCGAGCTCTCTTCGCACTCTACAACTGCCCGGGAAGGGCGACAAATTTTGGTGTCGTAACGGGGCCCATCAGCCGTTAGATCGAAGCTCTCTTCGCGATCTACAACAGGCACGGGAACGGCGACAACATTTTATGTCGTAACGGGTCCCATAATCCGTCAGATCAAAGCTCTCTTCCCCCTCTACAACCGCC
>NW_010360114.1:4627-4876 GCF_000414095.1 Morus notabilis | reverse complement strand
TTAGAGCGGCCTCTCTCCCCACTCCACACCGCCACTAGAATGGCGACAACGTTTGGTGTCGAAACGGGGCCCATCAACCGTAAGATCAAAGCTCTCTTCGCGCTCTACAACCGTCCCGGGAAGGGCGACAAATTTTGGTGTCATAACAGGGCCCATCAGCCGTTAGATCGAAGCTCTCTTTGCGATCTACAACTGGCACGGGAACGGCGACAACTTTTTATGTCGTAACGGGTCCCATAATCCGTCAGA
>NW_010360114.1:0-263 GCF_000414095.1 Morus notabilis | reverse complement strand
TTTTATGTCGTAACGGGTCCCATAATCCGTCAGATCAAAGCTCTCTTCCCCCTCTACAACCGCCACGAATTTAGCGGCAACATTTTTTGTCATAATGCGGCCAGCCCATCAAAGGTTATATCGAAGCTCTCTTCGCGCTTTACCACCGCCACTAGAATGGCGACAACGTTTGGTGTCGAAACGGGGCCCCTCAGGCGTTAGATCGAAGCTCTCATCGCGCTCTACAACCGTCCCGGGAAGGGCGACAAATGTTGGTGTCATAA
>NW_010360113.1:0-759 GCF_000414095.1 Morus notabilis | reverse complement strand
GTTAAGTGATTTAATTCAATAAAAGGCTATCAGTTGGATTTCAGTCTATCGGAATTGTTGGAAAATCTTAGCTAAACAACTAGGATCCTAACATTTTGGTATCAGAGCCGATGATCCATGGCTCATATTTCGCCGGCGGCGAGCAACCTGGGACGCGTCTCTAGCTTGGAAGGAAGCCTCGAGTCAATAAGAGAGACCGTTCAACTGATGGGGGCTATCGTGGATCATGTACCTCAATTGCAGGAGGATGTCTTGGCTGTAGGGACCCAGATTGGCGACGTTCAAGGGGCCCTTCACCGACTGGAGACTTTGATCGGTCGCCACCTAGAGACCCAACCACCAGTACCCCAGCGGCAGGGGCGGGATCGGGATTGGCAGGGGCTGCCCAATTCGCCAAATCGGGGCCGCGGAAGGATGGACCACTAGGGAAGACGACTCGAGCTGCCGATTTTCCAAGGGGAAGATCCATATGGCTGGGTGTTCCGGGCGGAACGCTATTTCGCCATTAATGGGGTCGAGGAGGAAGAGAAGGTACTGGCACGGCTCTCGGCTAGTTTCAGTGGTTAGACGGCAAGATTTGAAGGCGGTGATTCTCCACCGATTCAGCCGCGCGAAGGACGGCGACCCGACGGAGCGGCTAATGGCACTGTGGCAGGACAGCTCGGTGACAGAGTTCCGTGATCGGTTTGAAGCCGTGGCGGCTTCAATGCGAGGTATTTCTGAACCCATCTTTAGGGGGGCTTTCCTTAATGGGCTTCG
>NW_010360112.1:0-526 GCF_000414095.1 Morus notabilis | reverse complement strand
CATTCCTCAAACTTCCTTTCCACTTATCATGTGTTTATCGTGCCTGGAACAGTGGTAGATTATTTTCTAAGTGGTGGGAATGGTTGGGAATGACGTGACAGGGGATGTTGGAACCTGATTTTGACATTATCTGCCATGTTCTGGACTGGCTATAGGAGTTTTGAGTGAGTCTGGATTTCTGTTTGGCATTCTGGGTTAGTTTGAATGGTCGTTGCTTTGTTTGAGTAGTCTCTGGTTAGTTCATGCCTAGGCTCGAACCGTCATTGCTTTAACTTTTCAACTTTAACCGACTAAACATTTGAGCTTTAAGTGCCGAACTGTCTTCCCTTCCCCTCTCGACTTATAAGAACTGACCTTAGATTTTTCCTTTACAGTAATGGCATCTAAAGGGATTAAGCGTCGAGGGTGGTCATCATTCGTGCCTCTCGTGAGGCCAGACCCAACGCTAGCCGCCGAGTCTTCCTCACATTCTACGGTCAGCACCCACTTCTGAGGGAGGTCGAGAACTATGTCCTGGACCCGCGAG
>NW_010360111.1:0-1444 GCF_000414095.1 Morus notabilis | reverse complement strand
TGATATGCTTATCAAATTCTATTATTTGTCAGCAGTTTTTAAAAACTGTAAAAACTGTTAGATAAAAGAAGGATTTACCAAACACTCTACTTTGCTATAACTTCTAAAAAAAAAATAAAAATAGTCTCTAAAAATAATGCCAAACGGGATCATAATTTATGTAATCCTTTTATGACATTGTTAGAATTAAATATTTTATTTCATTAACAAAAATAAATCATGTATTTACCGTTCTTTTTTATGTTTATGAACAAATATTATAATGATCCTATACTAGCCACAAAGTTCTTATATACAATAAAGTGTTCATATACTGAATATATAATTATTAGAATTATTATGTAGAATCATAAATAAAATTTTCTTTTGCGCAACTCTTTCGGCTCTCGATGTCAAAATTTACTTGTAATTTAAGGTCATCCATAGTTATAATTATTTCCCATGTGATTTTACCCTACAAGTAATATGTATTTTAATTAATTAACAATAAAATAAAATAAATAATTATTATTAGAGTTATTATGTATAACATTTGATACCTTGCTAGCTCAATTACTCTCTGGAACTCAACTAAAAAAAAAAATCTTGAACCCTCGTAATTTAAGCTCCAATAATAATTAAAATTTTAATTAACTATTAATTAAAATTATAGATAGTTATTGGATTTTGATTTATTTCACTGTAGAAATCAAAGTTGTAATATCAAATTTTTTAGGGATGAGTTTTTAATAATTACGTTTTCATCGTGGTCATCATCAAATATATAAATTATTTGGTGACGTAGCTTGATAAAAATCTAGTTTCATTAATTGTCATAAATAGTTTTGGTCTTTTATCTTATTCATTACAATTGGTGGATCAATATTTGAAGCTAAAATAATGATACTCATTAATGAGTAAATATTAGAGTAACCATTAAAACTACACCCATAAATATATATATTTATATATATTATAAAGAAGCTCTAAAATATAACTTTAAGCTTATAAAATAATCTAGTTCATTTCTATGTGTTGACCCTCCATAAAAATATTCATTATTAGAGTCAAATACATTCCTTTATGCTCTCTAATTACATCTTTATTCTTGTGTTTCTCAAAGCAATTAATTTGGACACGGTTCCCAACTAGTGTTTGCTTGGTATGCATTTTTGTAAGGAAAATTCTCAGAAAAACCATCGAAAAGGTAAACTATTTTATTTTTACTATTGTTTTAAAATTTATCTTATGCCACTAATAATCTGCAAGTTATTTTTTCGTAATATATAGGTATCTTTTAGTAACCTACATGTTATCTTTTCGTAATACGTAGGTTATCTTTTCGTAATCCACGTGTTATCTTTCGTACCTACAGGTAATTTTTTGTAGTGACATCACCATTTTATGCAATGATATAAATAATAGAGTTTAAAAAAACAATGGTTAAACTTAGAATTTTCTCTTT
>NW_010360110.1:0-1611 GCF_000414095.1 Morus notabilis | reverse complement strand
TTTTTTTCTCAAAAAACATGAAAAATAAAAACAAAAATAATTCCAAACATGATAGCTATTTCACTTCATCGATAAGAATTGTTATTTTAAATTTTTAAATTAATTTTTAACAGTTAAATTTGTGTATGGTTACATTAAAAGTTTACTCAATGTGACGCAAAACTTCTCATATTGTACATCAAATTGTTAAAAAATTAATTCAATAATTAAAACACAATTCCTATTAATAGAATAAAATAACAATTTTCACTATAAACACACCTCAACAATAATAAGGGAATTCTGCAGTAGGTCGCCCCTTTCATTATTAGTAAATACTATTATTTTAATAATTTGATTATTTTTTTAATTATCTGATCTATAAATTGAAGCAATTATATATATTGTTCCAACCATCGAAAAAAGAGAGTACAAATTAAAGAAGAAAGAAAAATGCTCGGAACTTGGTGCTAAGCACCATAAATAACTAGATGTGAACTTTATTTATGTGTCTTGTATTATGAGATTAAATTTTTTTTTTTATTAGTGTGTGGTGATCATTGCTATCCCTTAATAATATTCAATGGAGAAACATCCAAACATCAACATGAAAAATAATTGTGCTTTGTCAATTGTCCTTTGTTTTGCTTGGCCGGACCTGTAGTCCTCGTGCTCACTTATTGCCTCAAAGTGTTTGTACATCAAACTTGTAAGGGACGTTTATTTTCTATATTCGTCTCTGATTCTAAATCATAATTTATGATTTTTTATTGTATTTTTTCTCATAAAAAATACACGTAAAACGAGAATAGTTCTGAATCATAATTTTGAATACATAAACCAAACGTCCTCGTAGTCTTGTACTTCAGTGTGAAAGGAGAAATTGTGAAAAGAAACAATGAAATAATGGAAGGAAAGCTCGAGTATTATATTAGAGCCGATCAACTTCGGATCTGTTTGGCGTTGCTCTACTCTTGAAATTATTTGTTTTAAGTTCAAGTTCTTTTAAAATTGTTCTAAATACCTAAAAAAAATTTATAAGTGATTGGTAAACTCTAAATAAAAATTATTGTAGAGATGTACGATAATTAACATAAACTTAATTTTTGTTTTATTTAATACAATATTTTATAATTTTAGTTTTTATTTCTAATTTTATCGTCTATAATTTTTCTAGAAAAGAAGAAAATCATTTAACTAAGACAGGGGTTTACGATAATCAAATAAAAAATAAATTTATGATTTGCTATTTTATATTTAAATATTTGATTAAATTTCAATATATTGTGTTTATTAGAGAATTAGTAATTTTAAATAGACATTTTTAAAAAGTATTCGTTAGATAGATAAATAAAATGTGTAGATTGAAAATTATGTTTTGTTATTAAAGATATTTAGTTAATTTGAACTATGAGTAGCAGTGCAAAAACAACCTCTAACCTACTCCTCTATTCGTTATTGGCAACCGTTTTTAAAATATGTTGCATAAAATTGGGTTCACCAAACACTAACGCTTAAGAATCTAAAACCAGCCTCTAAAGCAATCCCAAACAAGCTCTTGGACTCTCTCTACTTTCCTTTTTCTTTTTTCCTTTTCTTTTTATCTTAAATTTTACTTTTGATTTTTTTTTT
>NW_010360109.1:0-865 GCF_000414095.1 Morus notabilis | reverse complement strand
AATAATAATAATAATAAATAAGAACTTTGATATTCCATGAGTATACTATGATGTTACAAAAATTGTACCTGCGAAACCCACATCCTAAAGGGAAAGTTTTCATCAAAATGTTATATTCCTCGGAAAATTCGACGACCCTTTTCTAACTTATGATTAATTAAAAGTTCATCGAAGTTCTGCAAGAAACCACACATAATAACTCTCACAAAACTTCAACACCATGACATTATATGCTCTTCGTGCTTGAAGTGTGAAGGGACTCAAGTTACGATTATAAGTCATTATAATTTAATTGGCTAATGGTAGCGGGGACATCTTTCAACTGTCGAATTTCGTACATCGTAAATGAAGTTTTCAATTATAAAACTATAAATGCACGTTTAGTTATTGTTAATATTTTTTTTTTTGGGAGGGATTTGTCTTATTAGATTTCTATTTGAGGGTTTCAATGAAGCATCTTCCACTTATTTTAAGTGAAAATAGATATTTCATCTTGGAACTTCAATCAGTTTAAGTATTTTCATTTAATTATGTTCTTTAACAATAAATGTTTAAAGACACAAATTAGCCTTTCAACCTTTCTACTATCACACATATTTTTTTTTTTTTGTTCGAAGGGAATGTTGATTTTACCGAACGAGGATTAGTGCAAAATATTTCTGAATATTCTTCAAGAGCAGAGTCATGATTTTCAAATTTAGGAGCAAAGTAAAAATACACACACATATATTTGGGAATGTGTGAATAAAGTTTGTCACTGGCAAGACATGGAATTTAGAATGGGTTTAAAAGGCTTAAGTTATTCATATACCGTAATCAGTAAAAATCATATTTTGAAAAAGTGATGGATGAAAATGTGATTTTT
>NW_010360108.1:251-474 GCF_000414095.1 Morus notabilis | reverse complement strand
GAAGCTCTCTTCGTGCTCTACAACTGCCATGGGAACGGGGACAACCTTTTGTGTTGTAACGGGGCCGGCCCATCAGACATTATATCGAAGCTCTCTTTGCGCCCTACCACCGCCACTGGAATGGCGACAACATTTGGTGTTGAAACGAGGCCCATCAGCCGTTAGATCGAAGCTCTCTTCGCACTCTACAACCGCCCCGGGAAGGGCGACAAATTTTGGTGTC
>NW_010360108.1:0-200 GCF_000414095.1 Morus notabilis | reverse complement strand
ACGGTGACAACTTTTTATGTCGTAACGGGTCCCATAATCCGTCCGATCAAAGCTCTGTCTACAACCGCCACGAATTTAGCGACAACTTTTTGTGTCGTAACGGGGCCGGAACATCAGAGGTTATATCGAAGCTCTCTTCGCGCTCTACCATCGCCACTACAATGGCGACAACGTTTGGTGTCGAAACGGGGCCCATCAGC
>NW_010360107.1:0-724 GCF_000414095.1 Morus notabilis | reverse complement strand
AATCCGTACTGAGTAAATCAAAAGACACAAATCTATATATAACCATCGGGTGACAATTATAATTCCTATACTTAACGGAAATTATCAGAAATTTATATTGTGTTTGTGTTCCAGTTCCACATAATCTCATTATTTGTAATACACTCATCCAATATCTCGTCATATTATCAGTGCGGATAACACCGTTACATTCTAAATGAGAATGATATGTATTAATAATGTTTAATTAAAGATTCTGAACTTTAATGAAATTCATTACGAACATCATTGCGATAATTATCATTAAATATTATCATCCCGCATATTCTTATATACAATATTTAAGGTCACATAAACAATTACAGAATTTT
Organism: Morus notabilis; assembly: GCF_000414095.1. Lineage (NCBI taxonomy): Eukaryota > Viridiplantae > Streptophyta > Magnoliopsida > Rosales > Moraceae > Morus > Morus notabilis. Next base: position 374 of record NW_010360107.1, on the reverse strand, counting down.
CAATGATATTAATAAAATAATCAATAATATATGCACATAAAACAATGAATAAACTTTTTAATTAAATAAATTATAAATATGCTATTACATCTTATGCCTTTTGGACATCATTCCCAACAATTCTTATCATTGGCTTCTACTTACCAAAACAAATGCTTAAAATAGCTTTTTTTTTTCAAGACAAAACAAGGGAAATAAAACCAAAACAAGAAAAAAAGAAAGACAATTAATTCTACCCCTAAACTTGAAATTAACATTGTCCTAAATGTAAGAAAACAAGGAAAATAACAAGAAAGCATGTAAAGAAATGTTACCTGACTATTCCTCATTCCTCCCCTTCAGCCACGGTTGTTTTTGTTTTTGTTTTTGTTTTT